>NC_079510.1:48061267-48361267 GCF_030052815.1 Hevea brasiliensis
CTCCGGTTGCTAGAATTGAAGCTATTAGAATGTTGTGTGCATTTGCATGTTTTAAGAATTTCATGCTTTATCAAATGGATGTTAAAAGTGCATTCTTAAATGGATATATTGATGAAGAAGTTTATGTAGCTCAACCTCCTAGTTTTGAAGACCCTCACTTTCCAAATCATGTTTACAAGCTTACTAAAGCTCTCTATGGTTTAAAGCAGGCTCCTAGAGCATGGTATGAGAGACTTAGTAAATTTTTGCTTCAAAATGATTTTAAAAGAGGAAAAGTGGATACTACTCTTTTCATTAAGAAACTAGGAAAAGACATGCTTATTGTGCAAATCTATGTAGATGATATTATTTTTGGTGCTACTAACCATTCTCTTTGTAAGAAATTTTCCAATATGATGAAAAGTGAATTTGAAATGAGTATGATGGGTGAACTTACTTTCTTCCTTGGATTGCAATTTAAGCAAGTGAAAGATGGAATTTTTATAAATCAGTCCAAGTATATAAAGGATATGCTAAAGAAGTTCAAAATGTAAGATATGAAAAGTATTGGAACTCCCATGAGCTCAACAATTAAATTGGAGAAAGATGAAAAAGGTAAAGAGGTAGATAACAAACTCTTGGTTCTTTACTCTACTTGACAGCGTCTAGACCAGACATTCATTTTAGTGTATGTTTATGTGCAAGATTTCAATCATATCTAAAAGAATCTCATCTTATAGCTGTTAAAAGAATTTTTAAGTACCTCATTGGCACTCACAACATTGGCTTATGGTATCCAAAATGTGAATCATTTGATCTTATTGGTTATAGTGATTCAGATTTTGCTGGTAGTAGACTGGACAGAAAAAACACTTCTGGAACTTGTCAATTTCTAGGTCATGCATTAGTTTCATGGCACAGTAAAAAGCAAACTTCTGTTGCACTTTCTACTGCAGAAGCTGAATATATTGCAGCTGGAAGTTGTGTTGCACAGATTTTGTGGATGAAACAACAGCTTGAAGATTTTGAAATTAAATTTGATCACATTCCCATAAGATGTGACAATACTAGTGCTATAAATCTATCAAAAAATCCTGTTCAACACTCTAGAAGCAAGCATATTGAAATTAGACATCATTTTATTAGGGATCATGTTCAAAATGGTGATATTCAAATTGAATTTGTCCCTTCTGAAAAACAGCTTGTTGATATTTTTACAAAACCACTTAATGAGGAAATTTTCTGCAAAATAAGAAGAGAACTTGGTATGATTGATGCTCTTGATTAAGTTTTGATGCATTCTCATGTTTCTATATGAAAATGAAGTGATATGGGTTGGTTTGTAGTGTTAGAAATGCATTCTGATATTTTTGGTGCAATTTGAAAAATTCTGGGTCTGATCAGATATGAACAGTAATCTGCAGAATTTGATCACAGTGGCATACTAATCTGTTTGCTAATTTTCTTGTTTGCTAAATGCTTTACCACTGCTCCTACTTTTTCGTTGGCAAACTGGAAGTCAGGTTTGATTGTACTAAAACTCTATTTTTTTTTTCGAGCGCTTATTCTGCATGCTTAAAGCCCATATTACTTAATTACCCCTCTATTTAGAGCATTGCATCTTTATGTGATTTAAGGGCAAAATGGACTTTTAACACATTAATTAGCGCGGGACTCAAATTTTTTTTCTGAACCATCAATCTTCTCACTGCTTCTCCTCTGCTACACGCTACCCATTCTCTGCAAATGTCTACAGTTGTGTCTTTTCAGTTTTAAAATTCAAAACTCCTTCTCTTTCCGTCGCTTCGTCTCCTAAAACCCGAACGAATGCGTCTTCGCTCCATCTGCAAACCCATTCCATTCGCAACCTTCCAAACCATCGTCTCCCTTCATTGCTCTTAAATATTTCCGAAACCCATTGGCTGTGAATCGATTAAATCGATTGTTTCAAGTAAGAAAATTCCCAAATTCTTCATTTCTGATTATTTCTCTAAATCTGTCGAAAGAAATCATTTCCTGTTGGATTATTTTTTTTTCTTTCGCGCTTGATATCGATTCACACTCTCTGTTTTTGCAAATCTCAGGTATAAAATCTAAAACTTTAATGGAATCTTGTTTTACATTTTGTTTGAGCTTGTTTCGTTTGTTTTGATTTCACAATGTGCTGTTGGATTTTTTTTTGGGGATTGTTCTGTTTGTTCTGCTTTCGCAATAAGTAGTTTTTTTTCTAATATTAGCATTACGTAAAAATTTGGTATATAATCATAAATCGATTGTCATGGATTCTCAAAAACCCGAGTATCTCTTGCTGTTTACTCTTTTTTTTTTATGACATTGTGCTAAGTTATGCTAGAAGTATGTTGATGTGCTTGGAATGATTATATATTGGCTGCTCACATTGTTGAATTTGTGAACTCAGTCATTTCAGCCTAACTTGCTTCTGAGGTTGGTTATGGCGCGGGACAAAGGAAAAGGCAAAGCTAAAATCACCACATATTCATCGTCTTCGGACTCCACTGACGCAAGTGTTCCTGCGTCTCCTCCTCCACAAAAAGATGCTCCTCTGGTAATTGGAAAATCAAAAGAAACACCCAAGAAAAGAACCAGTGAGCCTGTCCAAGAAAAAGGAACTAAAAAGAAAAAGACTTCAAAAGCTCCAGTTGTACATATCGAGAGGGCCATTCATGAGCCAAGGTATATCCACTGGCCTGCTTTTACTGAAGTTTTTGTTCCTTTACAATCCTTATTTAAATATAAAAAATGGGATAAATTGTGCTCTGACACTGAAGGAGTATATGTGGACTTAGTTCAAGAATTCTATAAGAATTTAAGGGTTGATGATTCTGATAAAGATGAGTCTTTTAAGGTGAAAATGAAAGGGAAAGTCTATGAAGTAACGGTTGCTAGATTAGCCAAAGCCCTAGGAATCCCAAACAGTGAGAATAAAATTTGTGCTCACAAAGATGTTTTTGCTGTTGGTGGATTTAATAAAAGAGATTTTGAGGCTGAAGTGTTTAAAGGGGAAGTAAAGGATAAGACTAGCATTACCCATGCTCATCAACACATCAAAATTCTTCATAGTTTTATCATCTATGTGTTGAATCCTAGAACTGGCAGTCCAAACTATTTGAGTACCCTTGATCTCTGCATAATTTGGCATATTGTGAACCAAATTGAATTTAATCTTGCCTATTTTATGCTGAAGCAAATCATGAAATGGAAACCACCTTACAAGCTACCTTATGCCCATCTTCTTAATGGTCTGTTTAGAGACTTTGGGATACCTTTGGAAACCGAGAAACTTAGGACAAATATGATCCCAATCACAAGTCTGCCAAAAGATGATGATGGTAGAAAGCTTAGATTTGAACAATGTGCTAGTTCCAAGGATAGTGCAAGCGGTACTATTAATGTTGAAGGAATTCTGGAAGAAGTGAACAACTTGAGGGAATTTGTTGAAATTGAACTTGGAGAGCTACAGAAATTTAGAGGTTTTCAAACTGTTCTTATGAATGCTCTTGATTCTAAAGTTGATGGCACTTTGATGTTAATGTATAAAATTGTGGAAGAATTATTTAAAATCAAAGTTCATCTGGGTATTTCAAGAATCTTGAAATGGAGAAACCAAGAAAGTCACTCATCGGTTCTGTTCCTCAAACAGAAAAAGAAAAAGAAAAAGAGGAAGAGAAAGAAGAAGAGGAAGAACAGGAAACAGAAGAGGAAGAAGAAGAAGAAACAGAAGAAGAGGAAGAAGAAGAAACAGAAGAAGAAGAAGAAGAAGAGAAAGAGGAAGAAAAGGAAGAAGAGGAAGAAGATGAAGCTGAAAAAGATGATTCTGATGATGGAAATGGTAATGGAGGCAGCAAAGAAGGAAGTGGGAAGGATATGAGTGACTCAGAATCTGAGGCAGAACCACAGACTCCTGCTCCTGCTGCTCCTGCAAAAGACAAGGCAAAAACAGCTCAAAAGGAACAAAGAAGCAAGCAGAAAGAGGAAACTGGCAAACCATCTGGCAAAAAGGCTAAAACCGGCAAAAAGTTGACAGTAGAATCTGGTACTACTGCTGCAACTGAGTTAGCAGCTGGGCCTATTATTCCCTTGACACCAGGAACTGAATTGGCTGCTGAAATTCTTCAAACCTTGAGTGATAAACCTGTCAAGCCCAAAAAGCTGAAAATGGCTGCTCCAAAACGAATCAGAAGAAGCTCTAGGCTGAAAGGATAAACTGAATTTTGATTGAATTTTGTTTAACAGTCTGTCTTTTAATTTGCTACTTAGTTTGCTACTTTTAGTTTTTCTGAACTTTAAATTAGTCTGCTATATCAGTTACTGTTTTGACTGTTTATTCACTGCACTTAAACTGGATTTTGATTCATACACATGTGCATGATTTCTCCCATTATCTTTTGATGCTGACAAAAAGGGGAAGAAAATGAATGAGTAATCTTGTTGATATAACTTGTGGTTGACACAGTTTGTGATTACTTATGGTTGATATAGTTTGTGATTAGTATATTGTTGATATAACTTTATAGTGTGCATATTGTTGATATAACTTGTTAATGATATACAGTTTGTGATTAGTGTGCATATTGTGCATATTTAGTTAGTATCTTTAGTTACACTTGACTCCTTAAGAAAATGCTTATGATTATTTCATTGAAATTATTAAGGGGGAGTTATTTGTGATTAATTGTTGATATAAGCACATACATAGGGGGAGTTATTTTCACATATACTTTCATACATATACTCACACTTATTTATATTTACAGGGAGATTCGATTGAGTTTTGTCATCATCAAAAGGGGGAGATTGTTGACCCCACAAGCTCAAAGGAGCATAGATTTTGATGATACCAAAACTCAACTAGAATCAAACTAACATTGTTTTAAGTGTTGTGCATCTCAAAGAAAAGTCACAAGGATTTCATGATGAATTTGTGCCTCTGAAGAAAGGATGACATTCTAAGGATAACACAGTACGAATCAAAGGAGATAAAAGAAGAAAAGGATACCTTCTAAGGCTGCATTGAAAATCAGAATTGAAGGTACATATAGTATAAAAATTAAGTTTTATTGATAGGATTGCTTGTGAAAAGAATTGAGGAGTAAAAGTCAATGATACTTATTTTCAATCCCTCAAAAGATTAAAGATTTTTCTTTTAAATATCATTATTGGCCTAAAAAGTGTTTGACTATGATTTGGTGTAAAGTTTTATAGTTTTGAAAGATATACAAAAAAGTTTTCCTGGTATGCTAACTGGTTTGCTACTTATTTTAGTATGCTAACTGGTTTGCTATTTTCTCAAGTATGCTAACTGTCTCAACTCTGCACAACATCGCAGAAAATGACAAAATAACGGCTATTTTCTTGAAATTCGTATCTGTAACGTTCAAATGAGTTCTCCAATGATAAAATACATTCCAAAGCTATAACTACACCTTCCTTTGGCCATTTTGCACTTAATGAAAGTCCCTCTACTGTTCAAAATCATAAAAGCTTTCATTCAAAGTGCTCAAAGTGTTTTATTGCTCATCATTGGCTTATTTACTCAACTCTTCTTTATAGATTCTATTGTATTGAGTGAGAGTGAGTTTTAAACACATTATTATCATTTAAAAGAGGTCATTCAAGCACCTATTGAAGCTTGGTTGTGAAAAGTGTTTGGGATAACACTTGGTAGAAGTGTGAAGCTACTTGTAAAAGTTTTGGTGAGAAGATTTGTAAAAGGCTTTTTGTCTCTTGCCTTTAAAAGAGAAGAATAGTGAAGTGAAGACTCAAAGTGGGATCTTTGAGAGAGTGGATGTAGGCTAGTTGAACCGAACCACTATAAAAATTTCAGTGTTCATTTTCTCAACCCTTGCTCTTTACATTTATGCATTTTAACTTTATGATTGATATGTTTTTGCTGACATGAAAGTTGAGACCATTTGCTGTTAACCTTGCTGCAATCTGAGAAAATCAGTTTACTGCTAAAACTGCTGATATTTGATATAATCTGCTTGTTGTTTGATCTGCTGTCAGTTAGTATATCTGGTATACTACTCTGGTTGCTGTATTAAAAACGTATGCAGATTACTGATATCTCTGCTGAATGCTGATATAATTTGTTAGATCAATATACTGATTGCATATACCCTAACTTTGAATCAACTTGTCAATAGAGTTGTATTGTTCATATTTCACATTAGTAAATTGAGTTGAACCTAGCTGCAATTTTCAAAGGTTTTGAGCAAGAACCGAAAATTATTTTTAAAGTCCAATTCACCCCCCTCTTGGACATATTTTGGGACATCAATATACTTTTGTGGAAGTTTAAATTAGTTATTTTTTTTCTAAATTAATCTAAAAATTTAATTTTAATTTTAATTTAATTTATCTAAAAATAAGTAAATCAATAAATTAAATTTCTAAATTTTAGAGTTTAAATTAAAATAACTGAAAAATTTAACCCAAAAATTAAGAAATTCAACTTCTGATTTTTTTATTTAAATCAAGAAATTTATTCCATAAATTTTAATTTTTGAGTTAAATTAAACATATATTGAAAGCTCTAGATTAATTTGAAAAAAAGAGTAAAAATGAACTAAATTAAATTTTTCTAATAAGTATGGGGCGAAATTAAATATTTTACCATATATATATATATATATTATTTTCAGTTTAATTATTAATAACAAATTAAAATTATATTAAAATACTAAAATAACTTTAAGATTTTTACAATATCAATTTATTTAATTTTGATTCTTATCAATATGGTTTAATTCTTATAATATTATTTTTTATAGCCATCCTTTTTTATTAATTAATCAATTTTTTTTTTAAAATCTATAAATAAAAAAAAGAAATAACTTTTTCTAATCAAATTATATTTATATTCATATTCATACAAAAATTCTAATCTTAACAATACTTAACATCTAAGTTTAGAGAGATTTATGTTTAATAAATTTAAGCTTTTATTGAATTAGTTTTAAATTATTAGGAATCCTATTTAATAAAAAATAATAATTAAAGAGTTGATAATAATAATAATAATAATAATAATAATAATAATAATAATAATAATAATAATAATAATAATAATAATAATAATAATAATAAAATAGGATTCACATTCAATAATTTTAGTGTTAGAGTTACAATGAAAAACATATATGAATAATTTTAAGATATTAAAAGTTTAATTTATATTGTTTAATCCTTAACCTTGCTGTTTTTTTTTTTTACCCTAATTGGCAATGATGAGAATTATGCAATAATTAAACAAGGAGTCTTATTGTTACTAGTAATAAACAAACGATGCAAATTATTAAACAAGGAATTATGCGAATTATGGAAGAAATAAACACCGTTGCTTTCTTAATTGGAAGTGATGCGAATTATGCAAGAAGCAAGGAATTTTCTTGTTACTTGGAAGAAACAAGAGATGCGAATTATTCAATGCTAATAGGAAATAAAAACGCCTAATCAAAAGCTATCCCATTAGTTTTCTTATTATTTTCATGATAAATGTGATGAATCAGCCTATTTTAAAATGAAAAATTTTAGATAAATTTAGTCTATCAACCAATTAATATATCATTATGTATAAAACCATCACATGTTAAATGATGTTATTTTTAAATTATAAATGATATGAAAAAATATTATTATTATTATTATTATTATTATTATTATTATTATTATTATTCAATGGAGACACAATAAGTCAGTTATACATGAGAGGTAGTTCTCTCCACTACTCACTATAATAGTGTATAATCCTAAAAGAGGTAAGTAGAGAGATTTGAACTCGAGACCTTTCACTTCCTACACGTTTTAAAGTGTAGAAAGACTAATCAGTTCACTCTAATTAATATGAAAGAATATTATTATATTAATTCATAGCGAACTGAATTAACCATGTTCAATAGTCTATTTGATTAATACATTATTTTATCTTAAAAATAAAATTTGAATAAAGGATAGAGATAGATCCGATTAGGGAGAGGGAGAGAGAATTTGTTTCCCCTTTTTGTTTCTCCATCTAGAAATAAAAGAGGGGCAAAGGCAAACCTTTTTAACTCCCTCTTTAGACATTATCAAGTGCTAATTTCTATTTAGTTTTTTAATCAAACTATGTAGTTCTAAAACATTTTAAAGTTCTAACTAATTAAATATTTTATTTTTGATGTTAATTAATAAAGATAATATAAAAATAAAATATTGAAATAATCAAATTAAAATTATTATAAAGATAATAAACATGCATTATAAAATATAAAAGAGGTAAATGAAAATAATAGTACAAATTTCATTTTAGATAATAAAGGTTTCTAAATAATTGAGAATGAATAGTAAGGATAAAATATGCATAAGTAAACTTAAGGTATGGAGATAATGCATTCTAATTTAATAAAAAAATAAGTAAAAACAAAGGTATTTATAAAAGAGAGCAAATATTTTTAAATAAAATGAATAAAATAATTTGTAATATTTACAAAATTTTTAATAATTAAGCAGAAAAAGAGAGAGAGATATTAGAGAAAAATATTTATCATTCAGAGAGAAAGAGCAATTTATCATAAAGAGAAGATATTTTTGAGAAGAGAAAAAGAGATTTATTAGAGTATAAGAGAGATTTGTTAGAGGGAGACTGAAAAAGAGATTTACCTGAGAGAAATTTATGAGAAAGAGATTTAAAAAAGTAAGTTTTTCTCAAGGGCTTTTTCTACTGGGCTTTATAAAATCAATTTGGGCTATTCTCCCTGTGTTGGTAAAAAAAAAGCAGTCTTTGCCCATCAATTGTTATGGCTATCGACAAGGCACCCTACCAATTAAGCTAGCGTGTCAAATGCTCTTGAATATTTTATATTTTATTGATAAATAATTATCACATACTTTAATTGTTTTAGAGTCATTTATATTTAATATTTACTAATTAATTAATTTAATGTAATATTCTTCGATTGGCAAAAATATTTTAAATATTTTTATTCTGTCTATTCGGTGTAACTAATCAAGAGACAGATTTTTTTTTCTTCTTTTCTTTCTAGGGATTTGGAGAATTTTTTTTATTGAATTCATTATAAATTTAATATATATATATATATATATATATATAGTTATTGAGATCAATCTATTTAATTTATAATGTATTGAATTTAAATAAAAAAATTATATAAAAAATATTAAAGAATGATTCGCTGTTGGCAGGTAATTCTAGCGTGAGTAAGATTTTGCATTTTGCTAATGTCTTGGTTAAGCGATGCGAACTAGGAGTTTGGAGTTTTTTTTTATTATTATTTAAAAAAAAGGGGTTAAGACGCCGAATTAAGAAATAATTAAGAGACAAGGAGCCTTAACCTTTTGTGTTTTTCTTTATATTGCAGGATTCTGATTGATGCACCTTCAGTGCTTAACATTCTTCTTTTTCGGCTGGAGCGTTAGTATCCCTTGGATAAGGTGGTTTTATTCTTTTTGTTTGATGTGTCTATTGGTTTTTGGATGCCTATTTGCTCTCAGACTCTTTTGGTTTCGTCAGGTTTTTTCATATCTCTTTTAAGTTGGAAGTATCGGACAGCCTAATGGCTGGATTTAGTTATAGAGTGATATTGTTAAGTTTTTCCTGACATTTATTTTAATTTAATAAAATTTACTGCTTACTAAAAAAAAAATTTATGTTTTTCTCCTAATTGGAAATGATGCGAATTATGCAAGAAACAAGGAGTTTTCTTGTTACTTGTGCAAGTATTAAACAAGGAATTATGCTAATTATGGAAGAAATAAACATCTCTTCTTTCTTAATTGGAAATGATGTGAATTATGCAAGAAACAAGGAGTTACTTGGAAGAAACAAGAGATGCGAATTATGCAATGCAATTGGAAATGGAAACGCCTAATTAATAGCTATCCTGGTAGTTTTCTTATTATTTTCATGATAAATGTGATGAATCAACCAATCTCAAAATGGAAATTTTTAGGTAAACCTAGTCTGTCATGTCATTTATATATTATACAGAGCAGTGGACACAGATTGAATAAAGAGAGGGTTAAAATTTAAATAGTTAAATTATATAGAATATAATAAATATTGAGGCCCAAAATTAACATTGGTTTTTATATAACAAATTAATAATAGGCAATAGCAGGATTCTTATAATTAAAAATATTAATCCATTTGTATGACAAGAGATGGGGTTGAGGGTTGCTTGGATCTTTGCATCTCTTTATTTTTTATGGTTCTACTCGCAATAAGTAGTGTTAACACTAATTTAGATATTAAATTTCATAAAATTATTATTTTTAAAATTGAAATTTTTTTTTAGATATGAATTAATAAAATTAGCCACTAAACTATAATTTTAATATAATAGACCTAAAAAAAAAGAAAAGGGGCGCTTGTCTTTGGTCCGCCCCCTAATGTTATAATCATATCCACTTGAGGTTTTTGTTTTTTCGAAATCCACTTGAGGTTTAGTTTGGTTTTTTTCAGCTTAGTAGTATTAGAATTGTGCATGATTCTTAAGGGATCCAAATTGAATTGAAGAATCAAATCAAACTAAATCTGATTGAATTTATTTTACCATTTTGGTTCAATTTTATTTTTCATCAAGAACTCAACTAGAATTGGGCCTCTAATTTTTTTTTTTTTTATAAGCAAAGAAATTTTATTATAACGTCAAGAGTATAACCAAACCTCCTAACCATTTGTTAAACACAAGGGTGCCTCTGTATGCTAACTCGATTGCATGCCATAGAAAAGGGGGTTGAAGTTGAATGGAACAGTAAGTTGAGAGTATAGCCTTCGGAATATTTTGAAGTTTCAAGCTGTTGTGGAATATTGTTTACACTATAATTTAATTTTAATATTTTTAAATTTTAGTTGATTAATAAGTCTAAAATATAAAATTAAATTGTCTATTAATATAATCTAACTCATAGCTTAAGGGCATATTTGGATTAACTGTTGAATACAACTGATAGCTGTTAGCTGATAGCTGTTGTTACTGATAACTGATAGCTGATGATAGCTATTTTATATTAAGTGTTTGATAAAATTATATTTAGCTGTTGCTGTTAATATGTGAAATGACTAATAAGGGTATATATTATATAATTTATTTTATTATTTAAATAAATATAAAATTATAAATTTATTATATTATATTATTTATTTTATTATTAAATTAAATATATAATTATTAAATTAATATAATATATTATTTAAATAAATATATAATTATTAATCTTTTATATTATATCATTTATTTTATTATTGAAATAAAAAAATAATTATTTTTTTAAGATAATTAAATAATTTTAAAAATTTAGATAAAATAATAAAATAATTATTATTGTTAATAGAAAAATTTATAATTAATTTTAAGTTTTTGGATATAAATAAATATTTTATATTTTATGTTATTAATAAAAAAATATTTTAACAAAGTTGAAATACATTAATTAAAATATTAAAATTATAAATAAAAAAATAAAAATATTAATAATATTAATTTTTAAGTTAAATAAAAAAGAATAATATGGTTAAAATAAAACATAAAACCAGATCAGCTATCTGCTGATGAGAAACAGTTCTAAAAATAGAGCTGATACAAACTGCAGCTGATGGGTATCATATCAGTTGCCCATCAGCTATCAGCTGTATTTTTTTAAGCTTACCAAACACTACAATTTACCTGTTTGGGTGTCTATCAGCTATCAACTGAAATCAACAGGTAAACCAAACACCCCCTAAGTCAGCAAAAAACCAACAACTAGTAGATATTAATTATTTAGAATTGGACCAATTAAATAATTACTTGTATAAATGAGTATCATTTATTGGGAAATTACAGATATTTAATGGCTAAAAATATCCACTAGAGATAATCATGTGTATGAAAGTGGAGTAATGGGATAGTGGATGAGTGGTATAAGTGGGTGGTAATGGGAGTTAGTGGGTGATTTTTTGTGGTTAAAGGTAGTTATAAGAAGTGGTAAGTGGAGAGAAAAAGGTGCAATTGGTGGAGAAATGGGCATAATAGACTTGGCCACCAAGCAGCTCTTCTCCCATAAATAGACGCGCTGAATTTCATTCAGGAGACACACAACAACATAATCAATTAAGTAATACCTGACAAACATAATATTTTAGTTTAATTTTTCTTTTAGATCAATTTTTTTCTTTTACAATTCAACAAATTTTTTTTATTTTTTTGTCTAGTATTAGTTTCAATTCAACATTGTTATTTTCTTTTTAAGCAAATAATTTATAATTTTTCTGCAAATATTTCATTTCCTGTATTCAAGATCTTCGATTTTCAATGCAATTTACAATTTTCTTTTCATGTTCCAGTTACTGTAAATCAATTTTTTAAATTTTTTAGCAAGTTAATTTACTATTTTCTGCTAATGTTTATATTTTAAAGTAAATCAGTCTTTTAATTTCTCAAAACTTTTATTTATATTTTTTTGCACATATTTACATTTTTTCTGTAAGTAATTTATTTTTTCAATCATGTGCAAATTTCATCTTTTTTGTACATATTTACATTTCGAAGCAATTAGCCATGAACAACTTTTACTTTATCAAGCATAATATTTACTCTTTTATGCACAAGTGATCTTTTCATTTCTCAACAATAAATTTTAGTTTTCAAGTTTTTCAAATTAATCAAGTAGAAATTTTAACGAAGTGTCCTAATGGAGTCAAGAAATCTAAAGAAAAATTTAGTCCTTCATTTTCTATCAATCGCTCCAATTAGAAGTTAGACCTGCTAAATACATTCATAAATGAGATCATATGCATCTCTGATACGCCCACAATCCAACTTTCTCATGTGAAAAAAGCTATATTCACTTTTGACAAATGTAAATTAAGTTTTACTAGGAAACAAATATATATGCATGTAAGTTCATTTTTATCAAAATTAAATATGAGAACCCTTTGGAAAAAATAATGAGGAAATAGGATGAAAGTTTCTCTCAATAATTTCCTGCATTTACATGGCTTCATGAAAGCTGTCCACACTATGAAAGTGTGGGGTCAAAAAATAAGGTGGCCACTGAAATTTTGACCTGCTCTTCTTTAGCTAAAAGATATTCACGCGCGAACAGGCACGGATCTACCCCATTGCATACAACGGTTGCATGTTTTTCTTGCCCAAACTGCCCTATAGAAATCCTTTTACGTTATATGGTAATTTTTTTTCCTAATTAAATGTTGAGGTTTGCCCCATACCTTTTTTCAACTAATTTGTTTACTTAATAATTTGAATTTATCCACAAAATTAAAAATTTAAATTATTAGTTAATTATATTTTATTTGTAATTACTTAAAATTAAATAGTATAAAACTTTTTATTTGAGTGTTTAAACTAAAACAAAACCATCCATCACACATTGTCTGTTAATTTATTTCAAGTTGAACTTAATTGTGACCTTAATTATAAAAATAAGTAATGCTATATATATATATATATATACACACACACTATGTTTAGTTTTAAATTTTTTATTAATATTTTTTATGTCCATCATAATCTTAATTTGTAGTATTATTTTTGTATCATTATTTTTTACATTAAAATACCTAAGAGCGAGTGTGACAGAGTTCAAATCTCACCCATAATAATTTTTTATTACTTAGTACTATGTTAAAAAGTAATATTTTTAATAATATAAATTAAAAAAATATTGCCTTAGTCTAATATGTAAAAGTGAGATGTCTAATATGCAAAAGTGAGATTAAATTTTACAAACACTTGAGTTAAAATTTCTCTTCCTTCAATATTAATTTGAAAGCAAATTAATCAAGAAAATTTTAATAATAGATTTCAAATACTAAAATATTGAAAAAATGTGACAAGCAATAAAATCGTGTTATTTCAAACTTGCTTTTGTGTGTAAACATAAAATAATTGTGAATACTTTAAAATTGCTAGTTATTTTAGTACGTATATTGCACGTGTGTTTACAGATTATTATTAATTTATAAATATTTAATTTTATTAAAATGTAAAGCAAATTAAAAATAATGAATATTTAATATAGAATTTTATTAATTTACACCTAAATATATTAATAAAATGAAAATGAAATTTTAATTTATATATAATATAAATATTTAATTTATATATAATATTAAGTATTTTGGTTTATATTTTTCATGCATACAATATACATATTCTATACGAGTTACTAACACATAAATATTTATTTAATGTGTTTTTCACTATCAAATAAATAAAAATAAAGAATGAACATAATTATCAATAAAATTGAAATATAATTAAATTTATAAATTATAAATATTATAAAAGATTATAAATTAATTATGTTTTAATTTTGGTGTAGACTATACATATATTTATATGCGTAGGAATTTTATATTTATTAATAAAAATTAATAAGTAATTACGTGTTTTATTACTTACTCCTCTTCTCTTACAAATAATGAATTTTATTATTTTTGTCGATTTATTATTTTTCAATTTCATTTATACTTTTATATAGAATTCAAATTTATATTTGATGCATACATTTTGCATAGTCATTTAGGTCTAATTTCATAGTCATTTTATTTGATTATTAGTCACTTTTAGCTAATTTTATTAGTTATTTAGTTAGTTTTTCATAATTGTCAATTTTGGATTAATTTGTAATTTTTACTTTGCTTTTTAGGAAAAATGGTATTTTTGAAGGACTAAAAAGAAATTTTGCCTTTGAGGAGTAATCTCTACAGCCAAAGATGTCAAAAACAAGTTTCAAAGTTAAAATATACATTGGCCAAATTGCACATAACTTGCCCATAAGTCATGCAGATCTGCATAAGGAGAAGAATCACTGTTCCAATACCTGCCGAATTGTGCATAAGGAGAGTGCATGGCTTATGCAGATTCACGCCCCCCTTATGCAATCTCACGGAATTGTGCATAACCTATGCACCTGGTCATGCAGTTTTGCATAAGTGAACCAAAACCAGCCGAAACTTACATAAGGGACTGCATGACTTATGCAGTCCACTTATGCAGTCCCATAAAGATTTCATTAATGAGCTGGCAGAAGATTCTTCCTGAAAATCTCTCCTAAAACACATCATTTTAGGGTTCCATGTCAGAAAATGTTATAAATAGCCTCATTTCCCATTTTAGAAGGGGAGCAGAAAAAAGAGAAGGGAAAAAGGAGCAGGAGCAGCTGAAGAGACACAATCATTTTCCATACCATTTCCAACCAGATTTGGAGATTTCTTTCTTTTCTTACATTTTTCCTACATTTCTAGTGTTGAGCTTTTAGTTTCTTAGCTTAGATTAAAGCTTTATTTCCATTTAAACTCAGAATATCTTGTAAATATTATGGGTAGTGAGTAGTTTTACTTTGATTCTGGAGTAAGGGATGTAATATTTTAGTTATTTTTGTGGATTTGAACTCGGTTAGTCCCAATTTAATGAATTTATAAGGTTTAATCTATTTCTTGTGTGCTTATTCACATGCTTAATGAAGGGCCCCATTAAGTTATGTTCTTAATCCTTGGTTGAAGCACCAAAAGGAGAAAACCAAGTGATAGTTAATCAAGAAATTGGACTTAATTAACTTAGATATAGAAATAGATTAAGGGTTAAGAGGGTTTTAATAGATTGATTAAAGAACCTAATGGGTCTTGGTTAATTTTAACTCCACGAAAGTAGGATTAAGTTAATTAAAGCACTCTTTGTCTCACTCGAAAGAGTTTTCAAAGGATTTTAGAATTAATCTCCTTTAAACCCATAAATTTCATGGATTGGGCTAGCTAGGGAAAATTCCAAAATGACTTAAATATGAACCCTTAACTCCAGAATCGTCTTTCATCAATTATTGCTTGGAATTTTACTTTTGAGTGTTTAGTTTAATCTCATTTTATTAATTTTCATTATTATCAATTTCTTTATTTTGCGAATTATTAAATTAGTCATTGTTTGAATTTAGTTTTGCATTTTCATACCTTATGCTTCAAATTCCTAAATTTCTTTTATTAATTTGATTAAAATACAATTTTAACATATTTTATTTTACATCAAAAATTCAATCATTAACACAACTCCTCGTGGGAACGATATCTTTTTCTATACTACTTGAACGACCCGTGCACTTGCGGTTGGGACACATCAAGTTTTTGGCGCCGTTGCCGGGGAGTTGTTTGTTTAAGATTGAATTCTTGATTATTTTAGTTGTTTATAGTTTTATCTTTGTTATCTTTTCATTTTGTGTTTGTTTGTTTTTTTTTAGGTACTCTTAATCTTTTATGAGAAGAGCTAGAAGCACAAGTGATACATCCATATTATTTAATACTGAAATTGAGAAGTTTTGTAGAGCCAACAAGAAAGAAACTAGAAGAAGAAAAGAAGCATTGAGAGCATTAAATCGAACAAGAAATGGCTGAAGAAAGAGTTGGAATTGGTGGTGGTAATGCTGGAAATGATCGAAACAATGAAAATGCAGCTCATGGTGAAGAAGTTGTAAATGCTATTGTGCCTAAGGGAAGTATGATGGATCATGCATTTCCTCATTTTGATGACTTAAGAGAGAGTATAGCAAGACCAAGAATTGATGCAAATAGTTATAAGATGGATTTTGGAGTACTACAAATGATTCAGAATTCTCAATTTGGAGGTCATCCTTCAGAAAATCCTCATACTCATCTTAAGAAGTTTGTTATGATCTGTGACATGCAAAAGCAACCAGGAGTGTCTGATGATGCAGCAAGGCTAAAATTGTTTCCATTCTTTTTGAAAGATAGAGCATTAGATTGGCTTGATTCTTTACCTCACAACTCAATTACAAATTGGGAGCAGCTCACTGATGCATTTCTTGCCCAATACTTTCCACCTGGAAAAACTCAAGAGTTGAGGAATCAAATGATTGCTTTTAGACCAAGAGAAGATGAGACTCTTTATGAGTCATGGATGAGATGGAAGGAGTTGGAGAGACAATGTCCACATCATGCCATTCTTAAATGGATGATAAACCAGAATTTTTACACAAATGTCACTCCTGCTATCAGAGGAATCATTGATGCTCAAACTGGAGGGGAATTCATCATTAAGCATGAAGATGAAGCTTATGAGTTAGAGAAAATAGCAAAGAATACTCATCTTTGGAGTAGTCCAAGAGGACCAGCTCCAACTCAAAAGAGGCAAGCTGCTGGAATGTATGAGCTTGATCCATGCAACATGATCAATGCCAAATTTGATGCACTCACTAATGTCCTTGCTAAGAAAATGAAGGATTTAAGTATGCTAGTCAGTTCATCATCATGCTCTGGGAATTCTCAACAAGTTACTTATGCAGAAGGAACAATGAGCTATGGAGTAGATTATCCTTCATATGCTTGGAGGAATCATCCAAATTTTTCATGGGGGAATCAGCAAACTCAAGCTGTAACTCAGAACTTTCCACCACAACAACAAGGGCATCAATACCAACAACCTTGGCAACCACCACCTAGTTTTCAGCAAAAGAATGCAAATCCTGCACCTCTACCAAAACAGCAAGAACAAAGTTCCACCACAGAGGCTTTATTACAACAAATTCTTGCTAATCAAACTAAGCGTGATGAAGAGATGAGAGAGATGAAAGCAAGGCTGGAACAAATGCAAACACACAATAGGATGCTGGAAAATCAGATTGCACAACAAGCACGCTCATCAAGTACCAAATCTATGGGGAAACTTCCTAGTCAAATAGAAAATCCAAGGGAGCAATGTCATGCCATCACACTGAGGAGTGGTAAAATAGTGCATACTGAGAAGAGTGAAAAAGTTGAGAAGAGAGAAAATGAGAAAGATGTTGAGAGAGATGAAAAACAAAAGAGTGAAAAAGGGAGTGCAAGAAAAGGTAAAGAGGAGGTTGGAGAGAAAGAAGAGAAATATATACCTCCAGAGCCTTACAAGCCACAGCTTCCCTTTCCACAGAGATTTCAAAAAGCCAAGATTGATAAGCAATTTGGGAAGTTCTTAGAGGTTTTAAAGAAGCTATATATAGATGTGCCTTTTATTGATGCTCTTTCCCAAATGCCTTCTTATGCTAAGTTTTTGAAAGAAATTCTCTCAAACAAAAGAAGACTTGAAGATTATGAGATCAGAGCCTTAATCGAGGAATGCAGTGCTATCCTCCAAAGGAAACTTCCTCCAAAGCTCAAGGATCCAGGGAGTTTTTCAATTCCATGCCACATTGGGGAATCATGTTCTATAAAAGCTTTATGTGATTTAGGGGCTAGTGTAAGCCTTATGCCCCTCTCCATCTATGAGAAGCTCAACATGGGAGATCTTAAGCCGACCCACATTTCTCTTCAGTTAGCTGACAGATCAATTAAGTATCCTGAAGGGATTTTGGAGAATGTGCCTCTGAAGGTTGGGAAATTCTACATACCTGTTGACTTTGTCATCTTGGACATGGAAGAGGATTCTAATATCCCAATCATTTTGGGGAGGCCTTTCCTAGCTACAGCTGGTGCTTTGATTGATGTGAAAGGTGAAAAGCTTACTCTCAGAGTCAGAGAAGATCATTTAGTCTTCAACATTGGCAATGATAAGAAGAAGCAACATGAAGATGTAGACTCTTGTTTGAGAATTGATATAGTTGATGAGTTAGTAAAAGAGCACTTTAGAAAGAGCTATCCGAAGGCTTCTCTTAAAAGTAGTCTTATCCATGAAGGGAGTATCAATGATGAAAATCCAAAAGAGGCTGCATTTGTACAACATTTGAATAGTAATCCACCTTGTCCTATGGCACCAATCTTTCAAGTTGAGCAAGTGGAGAAAAGTGAAATAAAGCAACCATCTCTCAAAGAGAAAGATGCACCAAAGGTTGTCAAGAAAGAAATGGTCGGATTTTTAGACAAAGCAACAAGGATCTTCTCATGTGATGGAAAGAAAATGAAGTATAGATTCATTGAAGCACCTATTGGAAACAGAGGCAATAAATTCCAATTCCAGCCACCATGAAACATGAAAAGAGTCCAGCTAAGGACTATAAATTAGCGCTCTTGGGAGGCACCCCAAGTTCTTTTATTTTCCTTTTTGTTGATTTATTTTTATTTACATTGATTTTTTTTTTATCTTAAATCTCCCCAAATTCAATTTTTGACATTGTTGAATCTTGCCCCTTGTAGATGTATTTCAATGGAGGAAGGTTGGTGAACTGCTGGGGAGTGACCCTTAACTGATATTTTGTCCTTCAACTCTCCCAAAATTGATTGATTTTTACTGCATAACCTGTGCAGGTTTACTTCCTGGTTTATGCAGAGAGAAAGAAAAAAAAATGAAATTTTACAGCAAAGAAGGGTCTGCAGCAGATGACTTATGTTCTTGGTGAGGTTGGGTGTGTAACTTTTAAGTATTTGTGCTTTTAATGTTAATATGGTGGTAAGTGGGTCATCTTTGTAGTTTTGAGCTTATTTGGGTTGTGAGATTCAAGGTGGACATACTGCATGTTCTTGGCATGACTTGGGGAGTCATTTCTCATTTGTGGATAAATGCAACTTTATGCAGATTTTTATTGAGTTTTAACGTGCTAAATGTTGATTTGCAGAATTTGAGTCAAAATGGCATGGGTCACAAAGGCCTTTTATGCAGGATTCACTTCTACAAGCTTGTGTGATGTAATTTTGATGGATTTTGTATATATTGATGTGTTTTTGGTGACAATTTCTTATGATTTATGCTTCATAGAATTATATTTCTTCATTCTAGGGTATTTTTCACACTTGCAAATCATTTTCAATTGTTCTCTCAATCTTGTTGAATTGTGCATAAGTAACTGCATAGCTTATGCAATCCTGCATAACCACAATTCTTGCCATTTTCATCTCTGTTGCAAACTGCATAAGGAGGTGCATAGCTTATGTAACTCTGCATAGCCACATTTTGGTCAAAAAATCAAAACCTGCCGAGAGGTGCATAAGCAAAGTGCATAACTTATGCACTTCCGCATTACCGAACTCCCCAAAAATCAAAACCTGCCGAGAGGTGCATAAGGAGAGTGCATAACTTATGCACTTTCGCATGACCGAACTCTTCAAAAATCAAAACCTGCCGAGAGGTGCCTAAGCAGAGTGCATAACTTATGCACTTCCGCATGACCGAACTCCCCAAAAATCAAAACCTGCTGAGAGGTGCATAAGGAGAGTGCATAACTTATGCACTTCCGCATGACCGAACTCCCTAAAAACCAAAACCTGCCGAGACCTGCATAAGGAGAGTGCATAGCTTATGCACTTCCGCATAACCACCAACTCTGAATTCCAAAACCTGCTGAGAGGTGCATAAGCAGAGTGTATAACTTATGCACTTCCACATTACTACACTCTCCAAAAATTAAAACCTGCCGAGACTTGCATAAGGAGAGTGCTTAACTTATGCACTTCTGCATGACCTATTTCTCTGAAATCCAAAACAGGCTGAAACTTGCATAAGTTAGCGCATAAGCTATGCACTCTTGCATAATCAGTTTTTCACACTTTTTATCACCCACCGAAACCTGCATAAGAGAGTGCATAAGTTATGCACACTCATTTTCCCCTTATGCAGTTTTACACAAATCCTGTTCAAATCAAAATTTCTTTTCGACAACTATTTTTGCCACCTCCACCTCCATCACCTCCTCCAGAACCATCACTTCGACAGCAAGCAGCTCCAACCAGTCCTTTAGCAGCATCTTTGGACAAGGGCAAAACAATAGAATTAGATTAGTTTCTGTTTTACTTTTGTTCAAACTTGTAGGAGTTTTTCTTTGTAGATATGTTGAAACAATTTTAGTTTGTTTTGAATTCTGTTTTTCTTGAAGTTTTATTGGATAGATATTACATTGGTTTTTCATTGATTTTCATTGCCTTTACTGCCCTTTTGTGCATACTTATCCATACTCTGTATATATTTGCATGCTTTTACTGGTGTTTGCATTTTTCCTTGCTCATCATCATGCAGCAGCTTTTGAATGTACTGCACAGGCTGTAAATCCCCTTATGCAAATGTTTTACATAGCCTATGCAGCCCTTTATGGCACTCATGCAGAACTGCACAGGCTGTGAATCCCCTGATGCAAATGTTCTGCATAGCCTGTGCAGTCCTTATTGCTACTCATGCAGAACCGCACAGCTTATGCACCCTCCTTATGCACCTGTTCTGGACAGCACTTTATTCTGCATTACCTGTGCAGCTTCTTATGCATCCCCATTATATCTTGAATTCTCATCTGCTCTATACCAGGTAACTCCTTCTTTTTGCTCTTAAATCTCACTATTCCTGGTAATTCCTGTTTACTTTGAGTTTTTATAATACACTGCTTGAGACATTAAGGACAATGTCTAATTTTGAGTTTGGGGGTGCACATTTTGATTTTTGCTTCATTTTTCACATTTTGAGTAAAGGAGCATCTCATCCCATTCCATTTACATATACTGTAAATATTTTACATATACATCCATACATACATATACATAACACATTTACACACACATTATACATCACTTAGAAATTGTACACATTGCACACAAATAGACAAATAGATTTCCTCCATTTAGTTAATGCATTGCTCATTTTTAGAAATCATGCATAATGCATTAAAATCTTTTGCCAAATCCCTTGAGTATTGAAAAGTTATCTATGAGAGTGATTTGACTTACCTTTAGTTGGGTTTGTGGATTGAAAGTTTCCTAAGAGGTGCAAGGTTTTGAAGTGTCTATCCCTTGCCTATATCTTCTTAGCCAAAAAGCCACCCAACTAGTCATTTGGAGATGGAAGTGTTTAGAGGGAGTTATTGGATATAAGGTAGTCAAATGATGTCTCACCAATCCTAGAACAAATTTTCTAAACCTTTCAAGGCGAAATACCAGCTTGTACTTGAAAAGAGAGATGATTAGGCATTCTTTGATTTAAACCTTCTCATTTTAAACCTTTGGCCATTTTTCCTAATTAAAATTGACCCTTGCAAACCCCTTTGAGCCTTTTTATCCCTAATTTTCTTGAAATCCTTATTGTTACCTAGCCAATGAACCAAACACTCCAACCCTTTTCATGAGAATAATTATTTATAACATTAGGTACATAAAAAAATAAAAAAATAATAAAAAAAAGAAAAGAAAGAAAAAAAAATTTAATAAAAGGGAGAAGAAATGCTTGTCACCTTGTAAAAGTGCTAGTATATGTGCTTTTCACTATTGTCATTCAAAATGAAAGAAATCCACCCAAAGTATTAAAAGAAATGAGTTTGGGGGTGGCAATTTTAGGGACAATCATCAAAAGAAAATGCAAGATACAAGTCTAAAGAATCAAAATGTCCCTCTATTTTTATGTGTTTTGTAAACTATGCTAGCACTTGACAATCCTCATTGTGTATTTCTCTCTCCCATATAAAAAATATAATAAAAAAAAGAAAAAAAATATAATAAAATAAGAAGTGTACCTTATGTTTCAAAATTGAAAATATTCTCATGCTTTGAATCCTTTTTACCCATCTTTTTTCTTAGCCTCATTTTGAACCCCATGGCCCCATTACATCCTTAAAAAGACCTTTGATCTCTTGATAGTACTTGCTACATTAGTGGAGATAGGAGTAGGGAATTTGCCTATGGGATTGGAAAATTATCTATTCATTCATTTAATTCCATCATTCTATATAGAGACACTTTGCCTATTGATTGTCCTAGAATTCCTTTTGAGCATGACTTTCTCTTTTGATTGGTTGGTTTGGGGATTGTGAATGATAATTGACTTGATGGCTAAGCGGTGAAAGCTTGGATAAGCATTAGATTCTTTGCATTTTGAAGGATGGGTATATGGATTGCTGGTATGGCTAAAGGTGTGTTAAGTTACTTTAATAGGTGATTTTCATAGCTCTTTGGATAAGGCACCCCTAAAAATTTTGGCATCACATTTTAAAGTTTGCTTGAGGACAAGCAAAAGCTTGAGTTTGGGGGTATTTAACGCATACATTTTGCATAGTCATTTAGATCTAATTTCATAGCCATTTTATTTGATTATTAGTCACTTTTAGCTAATTTCATTAGTTATTTAGTTAGTTTTTCATAATTGTCAATTTTGGATTAATTTGTAATTTTTACTTTGTTTTGTAGGAAAAATGGTGTTTTTGAAGGACTAAAAAGAAATTTTGCCACTAAGGAGTGATGTCTACAGCCAAAGATGTCAAAAACAAGTTTCAAAGTTGAAATATGCATTGGCCAAATTGCGCATAACTTGCCACATAAGTCATGCAGATCTACATAAGGAGAAGAATCACTGTTCCAATACCTGCCGAATTGTGCATAAGGAGAGTGCATGGCTTATGCAGATTCACGTCCCCCTTATGCAATCTCACGGAATTGTGCATAACCTATGCACCTGGTCATGCAGTTTTGCATAAGTGAACCAAAACCAGCCGAAACTTGCATAAGGGACTGCATGACTTATGCAGTCCACTTATGCAGTCCCATAAAGATTTCATTAATGAGCTGGCAGAAGATTCTTCCTGAAAATCTCTCCTAAAACACACCATTTTAGGGCTCCATGTCAGAAAATGTTATAAATAGCCTCATTTCCCATTTTAGAAGGGGAGCAGAAAAAAGAGAAGGGAAAAAGGAGCAGGAGCAGCTGAAGAGACACAATCATTTTCTATACCATTTCCAACCAGATTTGGAGATTTCTTTCTTTTCTTACATTTTTCCTATATTTCTAGTGTTGAGCTTTTAGTTTCTTAGCTTAGATTAAAGCTTTATTTCCATTTAAACTCAGAATATCTTGTAAATATTATGGGTAGTGAGTAGTTTTACTTTGATTCTGGAGTAAGGGATGTAATATTTTAGTTATTTTTGTAGATTTGAACTGGGTTAGTCCCAATTTAATGAATTTATGAGGTTTAATCCATTTCTTGTGTGCTTATTCACATGCTTAATGAAGGGCCCCATTAAGTTATGTTCTTAATCCTTGGTTGAAGCACCGAAAGGAGAAAACCAAGTGATAGTTAATCAAGAAATTGGACTTAATTAACTTAGATCTAGAAATAGACTAAGGGTTAAGAGGGTTTTAATAGATTGATTAAAGAACCTAATGGGTCTTGGTTAATTTTAACTCCACGAAAGTAGGATTAAGTTAATTAAGGCACTCTTTGTCTCACTCGAAAGAGTTTTCAAAGGATTTTAGAATTAATCTCCTTTAAACCCATAAATTTCATGGATTGGGCTAGCTAGGAAAAATCCCAAAATGACTTAAATATGAACCCTTAACTCCAGAATCGTCTTTCATCAATTATTGCTTGGAATTTTACTTTTGAGTGTTTAGTTTAATCTCATTTTATTAATTTTCATTATTATCAATTTCTTTATTTTGCGAATTATTAAATTAGTCATTGTTTGAATTTAGTTTTGCATTTTCATACCTTATGCTTCAAATTCCTAAATTTCTTTTATTAATTTGATTAAAATACAATTTTAACATATTTTATTTTACATCAAAAATTCGATCATTAACACAACTCCTCGTGGGAACGATATCTTTTTCTATACTACTTGAACGACCCGTGCACTTGCGGTTGGGACACATCAAGTTTTTGGCGCCGTTGCCGGGGAGTAAAAATTCAAAATTTTGTATCCTGAATCGGACCGGCCTAATCAAACCGGACCGGATCGGACCGGTCGAATCGGACCGGCCTTTTCTTTTTCTTCCTTCTTCCTCCGGCGCGCGTCTGACCCCTCTCCCTTCTCTCTCTCTTTTCTCTCTCCTCCCTCCTCTCCTTGCCGCGCCGCTGCCTCCCCTGCCTTCCCACCTCGCTGGCGCCCCACCTCGGTCCTCCCCCACGGCCGGCCACCGCCTGGAACGCCGGAAAATGGCCTCAGAAAGGACGCGCAGCGCGCACGCGACGCCTGGACTTTCCGGCCAAAATCCGGCCGATCCGGCTACCAATCGAACCGGGTATTGTGTCTAAACTCATCTACTCGTCGAGAGCTTTCCATAGACACCAAGAACACCGAAATCCATTGAGCGGTTTGTCCAATTTTTGCCTGGGAAGTTTTAGCCCATTTTGACTTTCGGGCTAGATTTCTCGCAAACCGTGAATCCCACGAGGAAACCGAGAGTACCAGAGCGCTCCATTCGTCGAGAGCTTCGCGGCGACATAAATTTCGAATTTTTCCGACACCGTTTTTCGGTGGGTCCTACGGAACTTCACAGTGTCTTTCCGAGCATTAAATGAGCTTAGAAAATTCTGAAAAATTTATGTACTAACCCCCGTGTTGTGGGCTTCATGTAGGTATCCTCAATTCGCGGAAATTCGACAGTTGACCGGGTCTGTGATTTTCCGGTTAGACAGACCCGTTACCGGAAACGTCTCCGAATTGGACCGAGGTTTTGGCTACCCCCCCATTGTTAAACGTCCCGAGCGCATCCCCGGAGTTGGAATCGGCAAAGGTAAACCCGAACCTTACTTTTTCATAATTTTCTAGTGCTTAAATAGGATTAAAAATTCATAAAATATTCGTGGTAGCTCAAAAAATTATGATTCTTTTTTGCAATAGACTAGTAATATTGCTAAGGACCGCGGGGCAAAGTTTTAGAATTTTTAGAGCTTGTTTGGGTAGTTTTTGCAAAAATGATCAATTATAAGGACTAAATTGAAATTTTACATATTGTGATGGATGATTGATTTGATGGGCCTAGGAGGGGCTGTGTGATGTGATTGAGTTGCGGATATATGGGTTGTGAATATAGAAGTGTGTTTTGAGCCCTTTTGCAGGTTGGGTAGGTCCTAGGTATAGGGGAGACTCTGCCGGATTTTCGGCACGACTTAGGACGTATTTGGTCTTTTCATGATTTGTATTGAGTCAATTGTATTAAATAATTGTAATGTAATTGTCAGGTGAGCCGGGACAGCCTTCTTCCTCCGCCCAGCCACCCCAGTGACCGTTGTCAAGTTTGTGAGTAAAATATTAATTTTAATTATAATTTCACTATTATTATATGTTCAAGCATGCCCATGCATCACTTATATGCATATATCTATGTAGATAAACTTTAGGCACGATTTATGTTGCATTCATAACTGTGAAAGTGCCATGTATGTTGTTGTGGTAATTTGGAGCAGTGTGCGTGCGTTGGCGTGCGTGTGATGTGGTGTGGACTATGGATAGGACGGGTAAACACGGCTTGAGATCTTCGCTGGGACCCAGTCTTTCGGGGTAGACACGGCTTGAGTTCTTCGCTGGGACCCCGATTTGGTTATTAAGTGGAAGTCCGAGCTGAGTTCTTCGCTGGCACTGTTGGAATTAAGAGAGCTGTATAGGGGATCAGCTCCCATATATATATGATTGATATTGCTGGGTGCGTGAGTGCTCCAAATTACCTTTTTGCTGTTATGATGTGAATTTATTGCTGATGCTGCATTTCACTCCACAGGGTGCATTAGTTTTAGATAGTTATAGAGATTATGGTTAAAATTGATATTTTACTCTCTGAGTCGAATGCTCACTCATGTTCAATATTTTTTCAAGCTACAGGAAGATTTTATTGTGGTTAACCTGCTTTTCTCCTTCGCAGGTTCTATCAATATTTATGTAATTTTATTTACTCCTAGAATTTCTACATGTGTTAGAAATATTTAATTGATTCGGGTCTGTAATATAAATTGTTATGTGGACCTGTAAAATTATTATATGCATGTTTGATAGACTGGATGAGGGAGCTGAGCTCCCATTTATTTTATGCTGATATGAGTATATGGAGGGTGAGCTGAGCTCCCCAATTGATGATATATTTTGTTTACAGGTCGGGTGAGTCAAGAACTCCCCGTTGAAAGGTCCACTTTATGGCCGGACTCTGTCCGGTTGATTTCTTGGAATTGGGCCCAAATGGGCCTTAGAGTTGGGTTAGTGAATAGTTAGGCTTACTACGAGCCTCGGGGGCTTTAGGTTGGCCCAGGTCCTAGTGCCGGTCCGACCCATAGGTTGGGTCGTGACAAATGTGGTATCAGAGCTTAGGTTCCAGATTCTTAGGGAATGTTCATCTAAAGTGTTGGGAAGAGTCTACTAGGAGTCACATGCGGAAAAATAGGGTCCATATTCGTCTTGCATTGTCATCTTTGCTTCTAGTTTCTGCTTCATATATTGTGTGTAAACATGAGTCTATAGAGCTATGTAATGTGCAGTTTTGAATTTTGTGGGCTAATGCTGCTGAATTTCAGGAAAATGCGTAGAAGCAGGAGAGCTGCCACTGCACCAGAACCAGATGTGCCTGACGAGGTGTCGGCACAGGATGAGGCGCCTGCCCCGAGGAGGCGGGGTAGGAGGCCTAGAGCTGCTCAAGTAGAAGAGCAGCTGCCACCAGTACAGGATCAGTCTTTTATGGCACAGGGTCCCATGGACCCAATGGCAGCTACTCTAGCTGGGTTGCAGAGAACCATCGATATGATGGCACAATATATGGTCCACCCACCACAGCAGCAGCAGTCCACCGCACCAAGAGGGGAACCTTATAAACAGATCATCAATTTCAAGAAGTTAGTGCCTGGTACTTATGATGTGTCAGACGATGCATATCGGTTTTTGGATTCTGTGACAGCAGAGCAATTACGATTGGTGATAGAAGACTAATAGAGTGTATGCAGCATGTCATGGGGCCTATGCCTAGACAGTGGATGAATGACTACATACTACCTCGGATAGAGGGTTTGTCGTGGACTCAGTTTGTGGAACTGTTCATCAATCGGTTTGTGCCAGAAAGCTTCAGAGATCAGAAGTAGTGGGCCTTTGAGGCCTTGAGACAGAATGGCAGGTCTGTAGATGAGTATGCTACAGAATTTCTAGAACTGAACAGGTATGCCCCTACAGCAGTAGCTACAAAAACTATGAAGGTGAAGAGATTCCTAAAGGGGCTGGACAGGAGGTATGCAAACCTGGCCATGATGTCTGATCAGTCTTTTGATGTGGTAGTTGATCGAGCCAGACAGATAGAGATTAGCTATGCTGTGGATGACAGCGGAAGGGCAAAGAAAAACAGAGTAGAGGGTTCTTCAGGTGTCCCACACATGGGTACTACGGATAGTGGTGGTCAAACTAATTATAGAGGAAGAAGCAGAAATAAGAGGAGTGGATTTAGACACAAATCCCGAGGGTTCGCACTGTGCGGATCAGCGGTGGTCACGATTCGAGTACAACGATTCTGGTGCAGTTCAGGATCCTCCTTGGCACCTTGTGCACAGTGTGGAAAAGGACATTCAGGACCTTGTATGATGGGTTCAGGAGTATGCTTCAGGTGTGGCCAACCAGGTCACTTTGCTAGGGAATGCCCCGTGTTCAGCGAGCCACAGATGGGGTCACAGGGTTCTGTTGGAAATGTTCCTCGTCAGCTGTATCCGGGTGCTTCTAGCATGGCAGGCAGTCAGTTCAGTGGCCAACAGGGCCGAGGACAAGGGGGACGTGTATTTGGAGGCAGATCAAGAGGTAGAAGTCAGTATCAGAGTTCTGCCACTCAGGGTAGGGGTCAAGCTCGGGTTTTCACCCTGACCCATCAGGATGCTCAAGCTTCAAATGCAGTTGTGGCAGGTATTCTTCTGGTCTGTTCCTATGAGGCTCGTGTTTTAATAGATCCGGGTGCTACGCACTCATTTGTCTCCCCTGTGTTTGCCATGAGGTTGGGTAGGAACCCTACAACTTTAGAATGCCCTTTGTCGGTAGCTACCCCACTTAGTGACAACATAGATGTAGATATGGTTTTTCCGGGTAGCCCAGTAGTAGTGGATGGAAAGATCCTCCCAGCAGACTTGGTTCCTCTACCAGTAATGGATTTTGATGTAATTTTGGGGATGGATTGGTTGGCAACTCATTATGCCACCTTAGACTGCAGGAACAAAAAGGTGTATTTCCACATACCTGGTGTGGAAGAGTTTAGCTTTGATGGTGATAGAAGCGTGGCTCCATATAACTTGGTGTCAGCAATTAGTGCTAGAAAAATGTTGAGGCGTGGATGTCAAGGGTATTTGGCATTGGTGAGAGATACCTTTGTAGAAGGTGTCAACATAGAAAATGTTCCTGTTGTCAGAGAATTCATGGATGTCTTCCCTGAAGAGCTTCCAGGGTTGCCACCAGAAAGGGGAATAGAGTTACGCATTGATCTTTGTGCAGGCACAAACCCCATATCAATGCCACCTTACAGGATGGCCCCAGCAGAATTGAAAGAGTTAAAGGAGCAACTACAGGAGCTGTTGGACAAAGGTTTCATACGTCCGAGCACTTCACCCTGGGGTGCTCCTGTTCTATTTGTGAGAAAGTAGGATGGGTCATTGAGGTTGTGCATTGACTATAGACAGCTGAACAAGGTGACTGTGAAGAACAAGTATCCACTTCCTCGGATCGACGATCTGTTTGATCAGCTTCAAGGGGCTAGATTCTTTTTCAAGATAGACCTGCGATCAGGCTACCATCAGTTGAGAATCAGGAATGAGGACATGTCCAAAACTGCATTCAGGACAAGATATGGTCATCATGAGTTCTTGGTAATGTCTTTTGGACTCACTAATGCACCAGCAGCCTTCATGGACTTGATGAACAGGGTGTTCAAGCCATTTTTGGACCGTTTTGTCATCGTATTCATAGATGACATTTTGGTATACTCTCAGACCGAGGAAGAACACGTGTGGCACTTGAGAATGGTGCTGCAGACTTTGAGGGAGCACCAGCTATATGCCAAATTTTTAAAATGTGAATTTTGGCTAGGAAGCATCTCATTCTTGGGACACGTGGTTTCTAGTGACGACATTCAAGTGGATCCCAAGAAAATTGAAGCTGTAAATGATTGGCTTAGGCCTACAACAGTCACTGAGGTGCGAAGTTTTCTAGGTCTAGCTGGCTACTATAGGCATTTTGTGCAGGACTTTTCCAGGATAGCAGCTCCCCTAACTAAGTTGACTCGGAAGAATGTTCCATTCATTTGGACAGATGACTGTGAGAAGAGCTTCCAGAAGCTTAAGGAGTGTCTTACCACTGCCCCTGTGTTGACACTACCTAAGAGTGGTGAAGGATACATCGTGTATTGTGACGCCTTCAGAGTTGGCCTAGGGTGTGTTTTGATGCAGAATGGAAAGGTAGTGGCTTATGCTTCAAGACAGCTGAAGAGGCATGAGCAGAACTACCCCACCCATGATTTGGAAATGGCGGCTGTAGTCTTTGCACTAAAAATCTGGAGACACTACCTGTATGGTGAAGTGTGCGAGATATACACCGACCACAAGAGTTTGAAGTACATCTTCCAACAGAGGAATTTAAACTTGAGACAGAGAAGATGGATGGAGCTTCTGAAAGACGATGATTGCACCATCCAGTACCACCCTGGGAAGGCCAATGTAGTAGCAGATGCTTTGAGCAGAAAATCTTCTGGCAGTTTGGCGCACATTTCAGCAGAGAAAAGACCGTTGATTCAGGAAATACATGAGTTGATGGATCAAGGTTTAATCCTAGATCTTTCAGATGAGGGGGTATTGTTGGCTCATTTTTCAGTGAGGCCAGACTTGCGAGACAGAGTTAGAGTTTCCCAGCACAGAGACCAACAATTAATGAAGATCATAGAAAGAGTACAGCAAGGTGAAGGTGGTGAGTTTGGATTTGCCAATGATAGCGCCCTTATGCAAGGTTCTAGGATATGTGTGCCCGATGTGGACAATCTCATAAATGAAATCATGCAAGAGGCACACTATACACTGTACAATGTCCACACAGGCTCCACCAAGATGTACCATGATGTGAAGGATAGCTATTGGTGGAGTGGCATGAAGAGAGACATAGCAGACTTTGTGTCCAAGTGCTTGACTTGTCAGAAGGTGAAGTTTGAACATCAGAGACCGTCAGGGAAGCTGCAAGAGCTCCCTATCCCAGAATGGAAGTGGGAAATGATTACTATTGATTTTGTGACTTGGTTGCCTCGTACCACGCGAGAATATGATTCGATATAGGTAATTGTAGACCGTCTAACCAAATCAGCTCACTTCTTGCCTGTGAAGACTACATATTCTGTGGCACAGTACGCTCGACTCTACATTCGAGAAATAGTCAGATTGCATGGAATTTCGGCTTCCATAATATCTGATAGAGGGCCCCAGTTCACTTCTCGGTTTTGGAGAAAGTTGCAGGAGGCATTGGGCACACAGTTGAACTTTAGTACTGCTTTCTACCCTCAGACAGACGGACAGTCTGAAAGGACAATCCAAACACTGGAAGACATGTTTCGCATGAGTGTTTTGGATTTTGGAGGTCAATGGGATGATCAGCTAGCTTTGGTGGAGTTTGCCTACAACAATAGTTACCATTCCAGCATAGGGATAACACCCTATGAGGCATTATATGGAAGAAAGTGTAGGTCTCCTCTGTGTTGGACGGAAATGGGAGAAGCGAAGGTGCATGATGTAGATCTAGTGCAGTACACTTCAGAAGTAGTTCCTTTAATCAGGGAATGATTGAAAACAGCTTTCAAGATGGCGTAAGAGTTATGCGGACCCAGACGGAGGATGTAGAGTTTGCGATGGCGACTATGTATTCCTGAAGGTTTCTCCAATGAAGGGAGTCATGAGATTTGGAAAGAAGGGCAAGTTGGCACCTCGGTATATCGGACCTTTTGAGGTTACGGATAGAGTTGGAGCAGTTGCCTACCAGTTGGAGCTACCACCCAACCTTTCTCACGTTCATCCCGTATTTCACATCTCCATGCTCAGGAAATACATTCCAGATCCTTCTCATGTACTACAGCCGGATGTAATAGAGCTAAAAGAGAACTTGACATTTGAGGAGCAACCTGTAGCCATAGTGGACTACCAAGTGAGACAGCTGAGATCAAAACAAATCCCTATGGTTAAGGTTTTGTGGAGGAGTCAGTCAGTGAAAGAGTGCACCTGGGAGTCAGAATGGGACATGCGTAGCAAGTACCCTTATCTGTTCAATGTGTAATCCTGTACTTTATTCTGCCTTGTGTAAAATTCGAGGACGAATTTTCTGTAAGGGGGGAAGAATGTAACACCCCAAAATTTTAAATTTTATTATTTTATGAGCATTTTTGGTATTTTTATTTTATTTAAATTTTAGAAATTTTTTTGAGATTTTTTCGATTTTAAAAATCGGGTTCGATTTTCCGAAAATATAAACTTTGATGATTTTTAAAAATTTATTTAAAGACCACGTGGCAAAACTAAAAATATATTTGGAGTCTACGTATTTTTCTGAGTTTTCTGGAATTTTTTTTTTAAATTTTTGGACCTCGTTTTCGGTCCCGAGGCAGAGTAAAAATTCAAAATTTTGTATCCTGAATGGGACCGGCCGAATCGAACCGGACCGGATCGAACCGATCGAATCGGACCGGCCATTTCTTTTTCTTCCTTCTTCCTCCCGCGCTCGTCTGACCCCTCTCCCTTCTCTCTCTCTTTTCTCTCTCCTCCCTCCTCCCCTTGCCGCGCCGCCGCCTCCCCTGCCTTCCCACCTCGCCGGTGCCCCACCTCGGTCCTCCCCCACGGCCGGTCGCCCCCTGGAACGCCGAAAAACGGCCTCAGAAAGGATGAACAGCACGTGCGCGACGCCTGGACTTCCAGGCCAAAATCCGGCCGATCCGGCCACCAATCGGACCGGGTCTTGTGTCTAAACTCATCTACTCGTCGAGAGCTTTTCATAGACACCAAGAACACCAAAATCCATCGAGCGGTTTGTCCAATTTTTGCCCGGGAAGTTTTAGCCCATTTTGACTTTCGGGCTAGATTTCTCGCAAACCGTGAATCCCACGAGGAAACCGAGAGTACCAGAGCCCTCCATTCGTCGAGAGCTTCGCGGCGACATAAATTTCGAATTTTTCCGACACCGTTTTTCGATGGGTCCTACGGAACTTCGCAGTGTCTTTCCGAGCATTAAATGAGCTTAGAAAATTCTGAAAAATTTATGTACTAACCCCCGTGTTGTGGGCTTCGTGTAGGTATCCTCAATTCGCGGAAATTCGGCGATTGGTAGTGCATGATTTTCCGGCGAATGGACCCATTCTGAAAAAGTCTCCGAATTGGACCGAGGTTTTGGCTACCCCCCCATTGTCAGACGTCCCGAGCGCGTCCTCGGAGTCGGAATCGGCAAAGGTAAACCCGAACCTTACTTTTTCATAATTTTCTAGTGCTTAAATAGGATTAAAAATTCATAAAATATTCGTGGTAGCTCAGAAAATTATGATTCTTTTTGCAATAGACTAGTAATATTGCTAAGGACCTCGGGGAAAAGTTTTAGAATTTTTAGAGCTTGTTTGGGTAGTTTTTGCAAAAATGATCAATTATAAAGACTAAATTGAAATTTTACATATTGTGATGGATGATTGATTTGATGGGCCTAGGAGGGGTTGTGTGATGTGATTGAGTTGCGGATATATGGGTTATGAATATAGAAGTGTGTTTTGAGCCCTTTTGCAGGTTGGGTAGGTCCTAGGTATAGGGGAGACTCTACCGGATTTTCGACACGACTTAGGATGTATTTGGTCTTTTCATGATTTGTATTGATTCAATTGTATTAAATAATTGTAATGTAATTGTCAGGTGAGCCGGGACAGCCTTCTTCCTCCGCCCAGCCGCCCCAGTGACCGTTGTCAAGTTTGTGAGTAAAATATTAATTTTAATTGTAATTTCACTATTATTATATGTTCAAGCATGCCCATGCATCACTTATATGCATATATCTATGTAGATAAACTTTAGGCACTATTTATGTTGCATTCATAACTATGAAAATGCCATGTATGTTGTTGTGGTAATTTGGAGCAGTGTGCGTGATTTGGCGTGCGTGTGATGTGGTGTGGACTATGGATAGGACGGGTAGACACGGCTTGAGATCTTCGCTGGGACCCGGTCCTTCGGGGTAGACACGGCTTGAGTTCTTCGCTGGGACCCCGATTTGGTTATTAAGTGGAAGTCCGAGCTGAGTTCTTCGCTGGCATTGTTGGAATTAAGAGAGCTGTATAGGGGATCAACTCCCATATATATATGATTGATATTGCTGGGTGCGTGAGTGCTCCAAATTACCTTTTTGCTGTTATGATGTGAATTTATTGCTGATGCTGCATTTCACTCCACAGGGTGCATTAGTTTTAGATAGTTATAGAGATTATGGTTAAAATTGATATTTTACTCTCTGAGTCGAACGCTCACTCCTGTTCAATATTTTTTCAGGCTACAGAAAGATTTTATTGTGGTTAACCTGCTTTTCTCCTTCGCAGGTTGTATCAATATTTATGTAATTTTATTTACTCCTAGAATTTTCGCATGTGTTAGAAATATTTAATTGATTCGGGTCTGTAATATAAATTGTTATGTAGACCTGTAAAATTATTATATGCATGTTTGATAAACTGGATGAGGGAGCTGAGCTCCCATTTATTTTATGCTGATATGAGTATGTGGAGGGTGAGCTGAGCTCCCCAATTGATGATATATTTTGTTTACAGGTCGGGTGAGTCAAGAACTCCCCGTTGAAAGGTCCACTTTATGGCCGGACTCTGTCCGGTTGATTTCTTGGAATTGGGCCCAAATGGGCCTTAGAGTTGGGTTAGTGAATAGTTAGGCTTACTACGGGTCTCGGGGACTTTAGGCTGGCCCAGGTCCTAGTGTCGGTCTGACCCATAGGTTGGGTCGTGACATCATCTCTTACGCTTGAAAAATAATAAGGATATTGTTCCTTATTTTCCAGTACATGTTCCGATATTATTTCCCTACGAAGATGTTGGTGTGGAGCTGTACATTGACACCACCAAATCACAATTCATAAAGCCTGAGAGTGTCGGAGCAGCACATGATTTGAACCTTTATCTTCATGGAGTTGCAGGTTACCAAGGAAAGGATACAGTTTTCAACGTGGTTATTACTGATCTTGATATTGCACTCTTGAATAAATATAACGATCTTTTAACGGATGATCATAAGGTGCCCCCGAAATGGTGGAGTAATGTGCTCAACAAAGGTATGATTCAAATTGACATAGGGTTCTGGAAGCTGAATGATTATATTCCAGATCCTCCGAGTGATGATGGTTGAGAACGGCACCAATTAAGTATGCCTAATCATGTGGGTTATAATAAATAGTGTGATAAAAAATAAACTCTTCCTCTGCTTTGTATGCAGTGGACCTGAACTTGCTTTCTCTGTCATTCCTTGGACTAGGTCTTTGGTGCAACCTCTATATATCTGTACCTCTATATATTGGTTTGCTAGCTTGTTGGCCTATAGTCCTATTTTCTTTTGGTATCGTGTATCTTATGTTTCGAATAAAGATGAGTTCATCTGGCTTGCCTTTAGCTTCCAATCCATCATGAAATATTTGATGAAGTTTATTTAATGTTTCAATTTATTGGATGTTTAGTGAAAAAGAAATTGAATTAGAAAATTGCAATATTGATATATCTAATTGTGACTGGAAATATGATGAGTTACATTCAATTAGCGCAGAAAAAAAAAATCTTTTCATGTGAGTAATTAAGGAAAAATTGTCAGAACATGGAGAAATTATACATTGTGGTGATTTCATGTAAGCATTTTATATCAAATAACCTGCAAATAAAAAATAAACATGTAAATAAATTGACTTAATTATGAAGAAAAAAAATTATTGTGGAATAAATAATGAGAAAAAGAGTGTGTTATTAGAAATAAAAGAAGTAATTTTAATTTCGTAGAACTTACTCTTAATTATGTATTTAGTATAATCTCTACAAGTATAATCTCTCCAAAGTAGCAACTGAAACTAAGGAAGGAGAAACAAAAGCCAATAGCGTACGCACATATTGCATATACACCTCTAATAAGGGAAAAAATAGTACTATGTGCTATTATGTTTTATACAAAAATGCTTCATAGCTTATCAATCGATCGACTATTGCAACTTTGATTAATTACTCTATCTAATTAATGCCTTACCTTTTCTTGATTAATTTATTGTTTTCTATCTTTCAGTTAATACAGTTTTTTTTTTTTCTCTCAATTAATGTCTCGTTTATTCTTTTAATACTTATAGGATCATACTATTTTTGGTTAATTTTTATGTATCCAGATTAAGTTTCCTTCTTGACCATATTAAGGGTTACATCCCTACATCAGCTCAATGCATGTAGAATAAATAATTTTAAAGTGCTTCTCAAGAAAATTAAACTCTGATTAATAAAAAAGGTAACTTTTATATTTACCAACTAAAAAAGAAAAGCTTTTATCCTTATCAACTATATTAACCTTTAGATATACCTGGTCTTACTAATAATTAATATATTATCTTCTCTCAAAAATAAAATTTGAATAAAGAATAAAGAAAGTTTCGATTAGGGAGAGGGGAATATATACATATATATATTTTTTCTATTTCCTTTTTTGTTTCTCTATCTAGAAATGAGAGAAGGGTAGAGGCAAACCTTTTTTACTCTCTCTTTAGAAATGATGATAATGTGTTAATTTCTATTTAGTTTTTTAATCAAATTATGTAGTTTCAAAACATTTTAAATTCTAATTAATTAAATATTTTATTTTTGATATTAGTAATAAAGACAATATAAAAACAAAATACTGAAATAATCAAATTAAAATTATTGTAAAGGTAAAAATAAATATGCATTATAAAATATAAAAGAGGTAACTAAAAATAATAGTACAAATTTCAATTTAGATAATAAAGTTTTCTAAATAATTAAATGAATTTTAAGGATAAAATATACACAAGTAAAACCTAAAATATGGAGAGAATATAGTCTAATTTAATAAAAAAATTATAAACAAAGTTATTTATAAAAGAAAGCAAAGATTCTTAAATAAAATGAATAAAATAAATTGTAATATTTACAAAATTTTAAATAATTAGACAGAGTTAGAAATTTATCACTTTATCAGAGAAATATTTATTAGAGAGATGAAGAGAAATTTATTAAAAAGAGATATATTTATCATGGAAAGAAGATATGTATCAAGAAGAGAAAAAAAAGATATTTAAGAAATAGAGAGATTCATAGAGTGTAAGAGAGACTTGTTGGGGGGAGATTTAAAAAGAGATTTATCCGAGAGAAATTTACGAGAAAGAGATTTTTTTTTTTTTTTTTCTCAAGGGCGTTTTCTACTGGGCTTAATTTGTAAAACAATTTAGGCCATCCTTCTTGTGTTTGTCAACAAAGGAAGTCTTTGCCCATCAATTTGGGCCCCACCCCTTGTGTCTATCAACAGAGAACCCTCCAAATTAAGCTAGCATTCCCACTTGGAGTCCCACCAGCCACCAGGACTTTATAGGTTTTTATTACATAATCAAAATAATCTGACACTAAATCAATATCGCTAGCGTATCAAATATTATGAATATTTTAAATTTTATTAATAAACAATTATCACATACTGTAATTATTTACAGTCATTCATATTTAATATTTATTTATTTATTAATTAATTTAATATATTTTTAACATATATAGAAAAGATTAATTAGTCGAATCTAAGTTCTCAAATTTAATATATATGTAATTCTTATTGGACTATATTAACCCTATTTAATATAATATTCACAAATTAAGTAATATTGTTTTGAATATTTAAAAGAATAGAAGGGGCTCTCGCCTGGGAGTTATAGCCTTGTGATTTTCAAATTGTCAAGTTGTTTTGGAATGTGTAATTTCCATTTTTATCATAAATATGAGATTTCCCTTGAAAGAATGAAAGTTTTGTTAATAACATTCGGAATCAAAATTCAGTCAATGATATATATATATATATATATGTAGTTCACCTCATTATTTATATTTTTGTATATATTCATATAATTAAATATATATTGATCAGTAATAAATTTCAAATTCAAAATCCAACTGAATATGGATTGAGAAGAGTTATAAAAAAGCAATGGCTTTTATTATATTTGCCTGTTGTTTGTGTCCTTAGTTATGGAAAGGAAACGGGGAGAAATTAAAAAGGAAAAATAAAAAAAAATAATAAATTAAAAAATTTTTATTATTTAAATATTTTATTAAAACAAAGAAGAAATATAATTTCTTTCTTAATAAAATTAATGGATTTGTGATTTTATTGTTATATGATGTTAATGGTATATAAATAATTTTAATATAAATAATATTTAATTCTTTCTATTTCGCTTTATTTCACTTCAAACTAAATAGAAATGTTTTAGGTTAACGAGAAAAAATTAGCATAAAAAAATATTTTTTTTTTCATTTTTTTTTCTTTTCATTTCTCTATTTGCTATCTAAATAATAAAAAAAATTTAAGAAAATATATTTTCTTAAATATTTTTTATTATTTAAATATTTTATTAAAATAGAGAAGAAATATTATTTCTTTTCTAATAAAATTACTTATTTTCATAAATTTGTGATTTTATTATTATATAATGTCAAGGGTATATAAGTAAGTTTAATATAAATAGTATTTAATTCTTTTTATTTCACTCCAACTAAATAGAAATAGAAATTTTTTGGGTTAATGAGAAAAAATTGGCATGAAAAATATAATTTTCCTTTTATTTTTCTTCTTTTCACTTCTCTGTTTGCTATCTAAATAAAGAAAATTTAAGAAAATACATTTTCTTTTTCCCTTTCTCCATTTTCCTCTATCCAAATAAATGATTAGTCTGTATTTCTTTTATGGCAGCTAAGTGCTTTGTAATTTAAAAGTTTAAAAAGAAAAACTGCACTAAATTAAATTTTCTTTCATGAGTTCATCATTACCGTGGTCTAGTTGAAATTAAGTGGAAGTGGACAGAGTCAACAAATCTAGCTAGGTCTGTACAATATGAAATGAAGCTAAGTTTTTGCAGGCTTCTGGTGAAGAACACGAATTAATTGGCCAAAATTGGCGATTTGAGATTATGCATGTGAGTTGATTCTGTTTCAAGTGCTTCAATTATATGGGTGGCTGCAACTTCGGCAACTAATTCTATCAACTTGCAGTCCCCTAGCTAGGGGAGAGCAGTTTTCGGTTTAAACCGAAAAATCGAACCTAATCGATTGAATTCAGTTCAATCGATTCGGTTTTAAAATTCAATCGGTTTGGTTCGATTTATAATTTTGATAATTTTGGTTAATCAGTTCGATTCAGTTATTTTTATAAAAAAATAAAAAAACCGAACCAAACCGAAATTATTAATATATACAGGAAATAAAAAAAATCGAATTGAATTGAATCGAACTGAATCGAATCGAACCAAAATCAAAGAAAACTGAACCGAACCTTAAGATTTTTGAGTTTTGATTTCTAATTTTTTTTTGTTTTTATGTTTTTATTATTTAGATTTAATATTAAAAATATGAAATTTTATAAATTTTGGTTTGATCGGTTTAAAACTAAACCGAACCGATATTTATCGGTTCGGTTCGATTCGATTCGATTTTCTCTTATCAATCGGTTTGGTTCGATTTTTAAAATTTTTTATTTTTGATTTTCGGTTTTATTGATTCAGTTTGGTTCGGAACTGAACCGACCGTTTGCACACCCCTACCCCTAGCTCATTGTTGTTCAATAACTGCATTTGCTTCCCAATTTATAAATAACATTGCCAAGTTTTTGTTCAATGCTTGAACAAGTCTCCACTTTCCATTTTTAAGAGTCTCCGATGCCGAAATATACAATTACTTTATTCCAATCATTTAGGGTGGTTGTTAATAAAATAGTATATCTTGTTCCAATCATTTAGGGTGGTTATTAATAAAATAGTATATCTTGTAAGCACAATATCTTTTATTTTTTTTTATAAGACAGATTATTTTATTTATAATAAAGATATCTTTGTATTTTATTCACTTTGTTTATATTTTATTAATTTTTATCATTATATGAACCATTACTAATCCATTTAATAGTGTTTATCTACAGGGCAATGAGAATTCCGAACAAGGGCTTGGTCTCTTTTTTCTTTTATAATAATTTGTTTTAGATAAATTTATTAGGCTTTAATATAATATGAACTCCTGATGTGAAAGAATAATATTTTTCAAACCCCACCTTCTTGACTCTGAACTATATATCATTGAAGCGTAACGCCACTGAATGCTGGCGCGATGCTTTTGTAAGTTGATAGAGGAAGACTACGAATGAAAGTCAATAGAAGAATACACTACAAAGAATAATTATATAGTGCTTCCGGTTAGCTTAGACATGGACACGCTCTAATTCTGCTTTGGAGAAAGGAGGGATCAGATCGGCCAGGTTGGTTTCTCATAATTCCAGTCAGTTGATCTGGTTTCGATTATAAATTTCAAGTGATTCCTATTTCGATTATTTTGAATAGTTTTTACTAAATAATTAAAATAGAAATTAATATAGTTTAAAAATTGAAAATGTAAAATCAATTGTCTTAAATTAAATTGAAAGTGAATTCTTTTAGGATGAAAATAAAAATTAATTTAATTGTGTGCAATTTTAAATTATATTCTTGCTCTGAGAATTCAATTCTAAATCATGATTAGCTCTAGCGCGAGTCATTTTATAACCGAAGACTCGTGTGCGCATGAATTAATTGTCCAAATCACTTCGCTTAATTGAATTAATTTCCTAGGCAAAAATAAATTAATTTGTTAAAAATTTTGAGGTGTGGAAATTAAGCATATGTTCTGTATTAGGTGGTCTTCCCCATCCAGCACTAACAAGGCCTCAGGTTGAACAATGTCTTCTTGAGGTTTATTCTTTCGCGTGAGCCCACGCCAACCACATGGTAAGGTCCTGATGATAATGGCTTTATCATTGTATTATTAGAAAAACCAATATTTCATATGGATTTTCTAGTTGTCTCAACTCTCTTGACTTGACATTCCAAAAAAAAAAAGAACTCTAATAAAAAAAAAGTTAAAAATAGTTATATGAATATATGACTTTTCTTTGCACCGCAAAGGAAGAACTGGAATTATATTTCCTTTTTTTTTTTTTTTTAATAAAAGAATTGCTTTAAAACGCCCATAAATAGCCGTTAAGAACTCAAATTAACGCAGAAGCATCTCTGAATATCTAAATCCTCTTTCCATACAAATCATTCTTGTTTATTCTACTTAGAGAAAATATGCAAAGCCCAGTGAGGTTTTCAAGCTGCCGAGGAGTGGCGTTTGAAATCAAACCTCATGCTGATCCATTTGCTCTTCCACCACTCACCCAAAATGAGTCAACAGGCAATAGCCCATTTTGGCATTCTTGGTTTCAAAGGAGCTCCTCCAAAGTGTTCTCTTCTTCTGTACAAAGGTCTGCGAGTCGGGCCAGTAGCCATTTCTGTGATCTTGACATCGATGAAGAAGAGGAACAAGAGGATGACATCAATTTGGAAAAATTAGAAGCAGGAAAAAAGGCGGAGAAAGAGCTTACAGCAAACCCACTTCCATCTGCTAGTAAGCGTGAGCAACCACCAAAGCCTGCTAGAAAGCAAGAATCAAGATTGTCAATTATACTGCTCGATCAAGGCCTGTTTACAGTGTACAAGCTGCTTTTTGTGGTTTGCTTGACCTTGAACATGATCGGTTTGGTTCTTGCAGCCACTCGGAATTTCCCATATGCAAGAAATAGAGCTGCCCTCTTTGCCATAGCCAACATTCTTGCTTTGACACTTTGCAGGAGCGAGGCCTTCCTGCGAGTTGTTTTCTGGCTTGCAGTCAAGGTCCTGGGTAGGTCTTGGGTTCCTCTCCTAATCAAGACAGCTTCCACCTCTCTTCTTCAAAGTCTTGGCGGAATACATAGCGGCTGTGGGGTTTCTTCCATTGCCTGGCTCATATATGCTTTAGTTCTCACTCTTAAGGACAGAAAAAACACTTCATCAGAGATCATAGGAGTGGCTTCCACCATTCTTTCACTTCTCTGCTTATCTGCCTTAGCAGCATTCCCACTCTTCCGCCATCTCCATCATAATGTATTCGAAAGGACTCACCGATTTGCTGGATGGGCAGCTCTAGCTCTCCTGTGGGCATTTGTAATGCTTACTATCTCTTATGACCCCAAAACCAAATCCTATAGCAACGAACTAGGCTCAAAGTTGATCAAACAGCAAGATTTCTGGTTCACTGTAGCCATCACGGTTCTAATTATCATCCCGTGGGTGACAGTGAGACGTGTACCTGTCAAAGTATACTCTCCTTCTGGTCATGCCTCCATAATAAAATTCCAGGGAGGAGTAAAAGCGGGTATATTGGGAAGGATTAGTCCATCCCCATTATCTGAATGGCATGCTTTTGGCATTATTTCTGATGGAAAAACAGAACACATGATGCTAGCTGGTGCAGTTGGTGACTTCACGAAGTCTTTAGTCTCAAACCCACCAAGTCACTTGTGGGTTAGGCAAGTGCACTTTGCAGGCTTGCCTTATCTAGTGAACATGTATGACAGGGTTCTGTTGGTGGCCACAGGTTCAGGTATTTGCGTGTTCTTGTCATTCCTTTTGCAGCCAAGTAGAGCTAGTGTGTGCTTGTTGTGGGTGGCCAAAGGGATAGAGCAAAACTTCGGTAAAGAAATAAAGGAGATGATGAGTGGTAATCCTAAAGACAAGGTAATTGTGCATGATACGGCTGTCTTAGGTCGGCCCAATGTGTCTGAAATGAGTGTTGATGCTGCTAGAAATTGGGACGCTGAAGTGGTCATCGTTACCAGCAATCCTGAAGGCAGCAGAGATGTTGTCAATGCCTGCAAAGCTTCAGGCTTTTCAGCCTTCGGACCTATCTGGGATTCCTGAACTCATATCGTTACAGATCAATTGTATGATATTTGTGTCCCAAGTTAATGTTCCATATTTCTTTTGTTTTCTTTTTTTCTCAAACTCAATTAGTCAACAAGAGCAAAAAAAATAAAAAAATAAAATAAAAAAATAAATTCTAACAGATATTTTGCAAGAAAAAATACAATTAAATTCTCACACAATTACACTTAATTTCTATTTATTTTAAAAATAAAATTTTTAAAGTTAAAAAAATAAAATTTTTTATTATAATTATAAAAATTAATAAAAATAAATGTATTGAATTAAAATCTTATAAAATTTTAGCTTTTAAGCACATGTACTTCATTATTCATTAAGTTTGAATTTTTCATGACGCTGCAAAATTAATAAAATGTTATCGATTGAATTGACATTGACGTTCACTTCATCACAGATTATATTAAATTGATAATGTTGATGTTTTACTGATTTTTTCCATTCCTATTTTCACTTTTTTTTTATTTAAATCAATTTGCAAAATATTAACAACAAAAACTTGATCATGTATTAAAAAAAAAAAAATCGTGCATGGAAAATTTGGTTTTCCTTGTTTTGTATATTCACATAGGGCTAGGAATGCCAAGTGCGGCGTTAATGGGCTGGGAGAGTACATATATATATATATATATATATATTAAAACGGAAAGAAATTATATAGTGAATAAGTTTTTGCAATTAGAATTTTTAATTGAAATGGCAAATCAGTAAAACATCAACATTAGAGAAATTAAAAAAAAAAAATGATAGTGGTAATGCTTTCTACGTGGGATGAATTATTTATTATTTTTATTATAAGCAAGATTTTAATAAATAATATGATATGAGAAGATTGGGAAAAAAAATCAACAAGATTTTAGCCTAAGATCAATGGGTCCAGTCCCATATACATTTATTGATGAAAAAACCATTTTTAGTGTACTACACATTCGCAAATTTATAATTACTCTAAATTTTTGAAAAATTTTTGAGATTATGAATCCCATCTCATTATAAAAGAGGAAGTATATACTTGGAGAGCATCTAATAATACCTCTTTATTTTCAATCTCTATATAATTTCTCCTCTCTTAATTTTCATGTATTGTTGTTTTACTGATTTATTATTTTAATTAAAAATCTTAATTAAAATAATCTATTCACCCTATAAGAAGCCCGTAAGTCATTGTCCCCATCCCGGCCACGAGTTTAAAGGGACAATTGAGCCTTGAAAATTTGATTTGGTCAACAAAAATATGCCTCTCTCCATATTCTATCTCAATTAGCATTTGTTAACTTTCATGATTTGGCCATGGGTTTTTATGATTTTTTTTTTTTTTTTGCTAACTCTACATTTTTTATGTTCATCTCGTCTTCTGTGTTCTGCCATTGCTTTTTGTTTTATTGCCCTACAAAATTATTGTAAATTTGGAATTAAAGGTGTTGTAGTGATAATTTTACAATTTATGGTTCATGCAATTTCTTTGGTTTTGATGTTTGTGCAAAATGATTTTCGAGGATTTGTGAAAATTTTTGTAATTTGTTGGATTTGAGGAGTTTGGTTTCTAGAGATACAAAGGAGAGAGGAAGAAAAGAAATTATATAAATTTCATTTTCAAAATTATAAAGTCTTAATTCATATTTAAATTTTAATTAAAATTAATTATATTAAAAAATTAAATTTTTATTAAGGATGATTTATGTCTAATTTAAAGGAAAAATGGTTTTATTGACATAATAAAATAAAATGACATAAAGATTATATTATTTTAATTTAAAAGTAAACGGTTTTTTTTTTAAATAAATAAATTTAGAGGGGCCAGTAATATTCATTAAATAATAATGCATTTCATTCTAGAAGTCTTCTTTTCCAAATTTACCACTACAGTAGTATAGAAATAAAACTGATTGCTGCGCGCGATGCAATCAAAATTAAGTAGACTTGGACAAAGTTTCTGAGACTTTTATGCCAATATAACGGCCATATTAAAATTTGATTATATCTTTCCTTTATATATTAATTATTGTTTTGGAAAAAATACAAAAAAAAAATAATCTTGTAGCTCTGTGTTTTAACACATAAGGGATCGTAGTTTAATTTTTATCAATTTGATGTCTTATATTTTCGTTTGTTAACAAATATTATCCAAATCATTAGTTATCGTTAAATGGTACTAATATGATAGCAATACATGTACGATGAGTCAGTGTCATGTATTCGTCACATAAGTATCATTGAGCACAAAGTAAGCATTATATCTATTATGTGTCGTCATATTAGTGCTGTATGATTGCCACTTCAGAGTTATTTAACCGTAACTAATGATTTAAACTAAATTTATTAATGGAGGAAAACACATGATATTGAATGGATAAAAATTAAATTTCAATCCCTTATATGTCAAAGCGTAAAACTATATGGTATTTTTTTTTTGTATTTTTTCCTATTATTTTTGTTTGGATCAGATGATTTTAAATTATAAGTTGATTTAAATTATTTATTAAATCATTATATAAAAAATTTGTAATTAATTTGTGGATTGTAAATTTGTAAGTCATTTCAAATTAAAAGTTCTTTTAAAATAAAATTTTATTTAATTTTCAAATTGCCCGAATTAAAATTCGAGTTATTGATTGATTAATTTAAACAGATAATAATATAGATAGTTAGATTAATTTTATGAATTATTTAAATTACTTTAAATTTTATATGAATTGAAGTGAATTGTAAATAATTCAATTAAGTGAGACTAGTCAACCAAAGTTGGCGTTTTGGCCATTTGGGATAGAAATTAATGTCAGCTGATTCTCTTTCAACTTCAACTGTAATGCAAATGGATGACAAGTTAATTAATTAAAGCTAATTGGTTTTCAATTCAATGTCATAATAAGACCTAAACTTATTACTGGCTTGAAGCAGAATCAGTCAAATTCAATGTGACAACACGTAATCAAGCTTTTGAACGATTCGGTGTATATATATAAATTAAAAACTGGAAAAGATACAAAGTCTAGAATCTCTTTTGTTTCAGACTCATTAATTTATTAAATCTTTTGCCAGCCTAGTTTGGCATATTATAGGATAAAATTTAATTCATTTGGAGTTACCTATAAAGATTTTATGTAGGCAAAGAAACAAAAAAAAAAAAACAAAACTTTTGCCTAACGTTACCCCTAGCCTGCAAAAAGGTAGGGCTTGAAATTTTCTCTAAAGAATTTGAATGATTGACGTATTTGGAAGAAGGGAAAGATAACCATTACGCAACTCATTTAATTAACATTTCAATCCCTTTTTGCTTCTATCTGTAAATGTTTATATGAATTCCAGATATGGAATGAATAATATTTTAGAAGCCTAAACTCTTATTGACTAGGAGAAATCATTGACGGATCAGGAAGCCTGGAATTGTTTCGCTGAAGATGCTTTAATTTGGCAAGTTGTTGAAGGAAGACTTAGGAATGAAATTCAATAGAATAAAGGAGGGAGTAGACTTTAGACTTATACGTACCTTTGTGTCCTCTTGGTTGTCTAGCTGGTATAAGCCCTTCGCTAAGTCACTTCAGATGAAGTATTTTTTCAGAGGGATTGTGGAATCTTTTACTGATCCATATTTCTTTTTTAGGCACGTCTTGAAGCCCAGAAGGCATCTTCCATGCAAGTTTATATGTTTTTAAATGATTTTCCATAACAATTTGTACTTGGATGGCTGCCAACTTAGCATTACCATTTAATCTTTTTAATATTAAGGGAGTATTTGAGCATCTTAATCAATATTTTTTACTTTATTGGGAGGAAGGGTTTTGGGAAGCTAGGGGGAATGTCCTCTTGAAGTTCAAGAATTTTATTAAGGACTTTAAATATTACATATTGGATTTGAGGTTTACTTATCATTCTAGTCTAATTAAAAGCATATTGGAAAAATAAAAATTCAAGTTAAAAAAAAAAAGGGGAAATTTGTGCTCCAACCTCAAAGAAATTTAAGAATATAAAAAATTTATTGTTTACTATCTCCTCGCTAATTAAATTAACTTGATTATAATTAATAATACTTTTATTAATTTAATCTCAATAATTAATTTTTTCATTGTTCCATCTATTCTATGCACTTGAAAAAATTGTAATATTTTGACATATTGCTATCTTAAAAAAAAAATTAAATTTACAAAATATATTTGCAATTAGTTATTAATGTACATAAAAGACTTGAACAAAATTTCTCTTCTTAAATTAGTTTTTATGGTGAATTTAGACACGATTCATTTTATTTATATAATATTGAAGCCTATCCTCTTTAATGTTGCATTACTTGTAGATATATTTGCCTGTAAATTTCACGCTCTAAATTGTCATGCTTGGGCGTGAGGGAATATGTGAGGAAATGTATTATCCTACATTAATCTAAGATAAGGTGTTTATTCTATATATAAACTTTGAGCAACCTCCTCTTAAACTAACCTTTAAGATATGATTAAACTCGATTCATTTCTCAATATATATCTCCTTCTAATTAAATTAACTAGATTATCCTTAATTAAGGTTTTATTTGATCTCCACAATAAATTAATTTTTCTCATTTTTCTGTCCATTCTGTACACCTGAAAAATATAAGATTTGGACGTATTTCTATGTTAAAAAATAAATTTACAAAATTTATCTTTTAATTTTTAGCAATCCAGAGTTTGAGTTGATAATTGAATAATAAAAATGATCAATTTTAGAACAGGAAATTAACACATATATTTCTTATAAAAGAAAGGTCTAGAGTTTAGACTATTCAAAAGTCCTACTTTAATTTTCTTGTCTCCGATTCTTTGACACTATTTTTCAGACCAGTGACCTGAAAAAGCTTTCAATTCTTGGTACAAAATTCTTCTTTTCGATCATCATATTAACTTCAATCTGCCTTGTATTTTTCTGAAATTTTCAAAACTAAAAGGGTCCCTTTCCTCGTCTAGCATCCAAACAAGTAACAAGGCCACTTGAACAAATCACCATTAGTTTTTGTATTGGTTAGGTGAAGCAATCCGTTTGTATGGCGCTACTACACATCCCAGTTGCTAGTGATTAACTGATACGTAAACCAACCAGTCTCAAATGCTTGCGTGCCAACTTCACTTAATTTAGAAACTTGAAGGCTGAGCTGCCAATGATTTACCATTTATTATCCATAACAATTCAACTCTATTACAGTCTCCCCTCCAAAAATGCAATTTCTTCTTGTGGATATGACCTTGTTTGTATTGTATGATTATTATTAATTAGTTAGAATTCCTTGAAATTTAGATATTCCACAAGTATCCCAACCCAATGAATAAGATTAATCTTGTACAGTTGGTCTACTAGGGGATAAAGTACTCCCAATATATATCCTTATAATTGATGAAATATAATAATGAAATTGTTGTTTAACTACGGTTATTTATCTTTCCTTTTTTTCTAGGGATGGCATGCAAGGACTGATTCCAAACCAAATTTATAAATAAGAATTATATTTTTCGGTTCATAGAAAAATAATAAAATCATTAATTTGAAGAAAAATCATCCGATTTTTCATATTATTATTAGAACTTAATTTTAAAAAAAATTGTTTTGAAAGCATGAAAATTACCGTATTGAAAACAATATAATCAATTTTACATGAATTTAATTTATTTAATAAGGAAGTAAAAAAAATGCATTTATTTTACTTTGGATGATTTCAAATTGTGAAATCAAAAAAAAAATCTGTTATTTTAAAATTTATTTCATAAACATAATTTTTATCATAAATCATTCAATTTGTATTGAATATTATTAATTAAATTGAATTTAAGAGAAAATTTTATTTCAAATAGAGTGGTATAAAATTGTTTTTATTTTATTTTATTTTTTCTTTTTTTTAATGAATTTTGTATTAAAATTTTATGAGAAATTATTAAATGTACTCGATACATATGCACTATTTTTTTTAAAATATGAATCTCACATTTTTATAATTAAGTAAATACTGTTTTATTGTATTTAAGAAAATAATATTTTTTAGGACTCTAAATATATTCAATAATTAGTCAATTTTTGTTAATTTATTTTATTAGTGATTATTTTACTTCTAATTAAGAAGTTCATTTTCGACCGTCACAAAGTCATGGAATTCTTCCGATACAAGTCTTGTTAGTTTGTATTTTCTACAATTATTATGATTATTATTATTATTATTGCAATAGTCTTGCAAGTAAGGTCTTTGCAAATTTGCAATTTTTAGCTGAAATAGGTTTGACTTTTCTTTGCGCTGCAAAGAAAAGGAGGAGTAGTAATTCAAAAGGACAAAAAAAAAAAATGTATCATTTACAAGCCTCTATTAATAGCCAACGTTGCATCCATTAACAACACAACTACAAGCCACTTTGAATATACATCTTTATCATCTTGTCCTCTCCTCTTTCGGAGAAAAACATGCAGAGCCCAGTGAGGTTTTCAAGCTGCCGAGGAGTGTCCTTCGAAATCAAACCCCATGCTGATCCATTTGCTCTTTCACCAATCACCCAAGGTCAGCCAACAGGCGGTAGCCGATTTTGGCTTTCTTGGTTTCAAGGCAGCTCCTCCAAAGTGTTTCCTTCTACTGTACAAAGGTCTGCGAGTCGAGCCAGTAGCCATTTCTGTGATCTTGACATCGATGAAGAAGAAGAGGATGATATCAGTTTGGAAATATTAGAAGCAGGAAAACAAGCGGAGAAAGAGCTTACAGCAAACCCACTTCCATCTGCTAGTAAGCGTGAGCAACCGCCAAAGCCTGCAAAAAAGCAAGAATCAAGATTGTCAATTATACTGCTCGATCAAGGCCTGTTTACAGTGTACAAGCGGCTTTTTGTGGTATGCTTGACCTTGAACATGATCGGATTGGTTCTTGCAGCCACTGGGAATTTCCCATATGCAAGAAATAGAGCTGCCCTTTATGCCATAGCCAATATTCTTGCTTTGACACTGTGTAGGAGCGAGGCCTTCCTGCGAGTTGTTTTCTGGCTCGCAGTCAAGGTCCTGGGGAGGTCTTGGGTTCCTCTCCCAATCAAGACTGCCACCACTTCTCTTCTTCAAAGTCTTGGTGGAATACATAGCAGCTGTGGGGTTTCTTCCATTGCCTGGCTCATATATGCTTTAGTTCTCACTCTTAAGGACAGAGAAGACACTTCATCAGAGATCATAGGCGTGGCTTCCACCATTCTTTCACTTCTCTGCTTATCTGCCTTAGCAGCATTCCCACTCATCCGTCATCTCCATCATAATGTATTTGAAAGGACTCACCGATTTGCTGGATGGACAGCTCTAGCTCTCCTGTGGGCATTTGTGATGCTCACTATCTCTTATGATCCAAAAACCAAATTCTATAGCAACAGACTAGGCTCAAGGTTGATCAAACAGCAAGAGTTCTGGTTCACAGTAGCCATCACGGTTCTAATTATCATCCCATGGGTGACACTGAGACGCGTACCTGTCAAAGTATCCTCTCCTTCTGGCCATGCCTCCATAATAAAGTTCCAGGGAGGAGTAAAGGCTGGTATATTAGGAAGGATTAGCCCATCCCCATTATCTGAATGGCATGCCTTTGGCATTATTTCTGATGGAAAAACAGAACACATGATGCTAGCTGGTGCAGTTGGTGACTTCACAAAGTCTTTAGTCTCAAACCCACCAAGCCACTTGTGGGTTAGGCAAGTGCATTTTGCAGGTTTGCCTTACCTAGTGAACATGTATGACAGGGTTCTTTTGGTGGCCACAGGTTCAGGTATTTGCGTGTTCTTGTCATTCCTTTTGCAGCGAAGTAGAGCTAGTGTGTGCTTGCTATGGGTGGCCAAAGGGATAGAGCAAAACTTCGGTAAAGAAATAAAGGAGATGATGAGTGGGCATCCTAAAGACAAGGTAATAGTGCATGATACGGCTGTCTTAGGTCGGCCCAATGTGTCTGAAATGAGTGTTGAAGCTGCTAGAAATTGGGGCGCTGAAGTGGTCATCGTTACCAGCAATCCTGAAGGTAGCAGAGATGTAGTCAATGCCTGCAAAGCTTCAGGCTTTTCAGCCTTCGGTCCTATCTGGGATTCTTGAACCCATATCCTTGCTGATCAATTTAATATAACAAAATTGTTATCGATGGACTTGAGCTCACATTATTTTTCCTTTAATGCTGTTTTCATTTTTAATATGTACATTAATGGATATGGTTTGTGGTTGAATGATCAAATCCACGCACAAATAAGAAAATTTCTATTTGTGCTATTTAGTTTAAACAGCTACTAATACTCTAGTCTCAACATTTTTCTATAATAGAGTTGCAATTTCTAAATTTATCATATTGTTATTGGAAGCTCGTCCCTTTGTAACAAAAATAAATGAATAAATAGGATGTAATATTTTTTTATGGAATTTATAATATATTGTTCAATCCGTGCTGTTATTAAATAATTACACGCTTTTAGTATGATTTCGAATGGCAGACACAAAGATTATGTTTTCTAGGCTGTAATAAAAATTTTAATTATATTATTATGGCCTTTTGAATATAGCAAAACAAAAAAAAAAAAATCTTATTACCTATGAAAAATTCTGTCCATAATTATATGAATTCATCCGTGATTTTCATTAAAATTTATAATCTTGATTTCACCAATAAATCTTGATTTCACCAATAAAAGTTTTTCATAAATATAAAAGATAATGTATTATGTATAAATATAAAATTTTTATTTTTTTGTCGAGTATTTTTATATTATAAGAGTAAAAATATATGGAAGTTAAAAAAAGAAATTTTATAGTTTAGTTCACAAATTTTATTATTAATTATTATTTTATCTCTATAATTTAAAAATTAAATTATTTAGTTCGTTAATTTTATATCCTGCAAATATTCTCTCCCTACTATTTGCCTTATTTCGCCCTCTCAATCTCTCCTCTCTCTCATTTTTGCCCAATACAATGCCAAACCAGGAGGAAAAAAAAAAAAAAAACTTATAATCCTAGCAAATGAAATTCCAGTTAATTAGCAACAAGTACCAACAAATGAAATCCCATTTATTTTCATTTTGATGTATAAGACCCAACAAATTAAGAATAGGGAAAATATGCTATCACAATTCATATCAGAAAGTAAAAGTGTAAACAGGCAGCCCATAGCCTGGCATCAAAAGCTTTAAGGGACCCTTCTTTCTTATGTAACCCTTTAGCTCAACTTCTTTTTGTATCTTCAGCTTTACCCCCTTAGGGGCTTTAATATCATTTGCCTTTGATAAAAAATACAAACACACACGCCATAATATTGCTAAGCTAAGCAAAAGGGCATACTTAATATCACAAAATTGAAGTAAAATCCTAGAAAATCATGGGTAGAGCTAGAGGCGATATGCAGTAGTAGGGACTTGCAGGGGTTGTAGCAAGGCTGAGGGAGAGGAGCCAGAGGCAATACCTATGAGTTGTGTGTCACTGTTTGCGATAAGTTCCTCTTTCCTTCTGTTATTCCAAAACTCTTATGCGTCAATCTTCGAAATCCCTTTTGCGATTTCTTCTTCTAAAGGATTGTTATTAATCACAAAATCATCACGTGTTTTGGGTCTCAAAAAGGGACATGCAGGGGGTCGTCTCTTCAGTCCTTACAATCGACACAAAGCTTGCGATGGGGTTTTGGTCTCTGGGAAGACTGGGATGGATGGCGACAAGAAGGAGGAGGAGGAGGAGGAGGAGGAGGAGGAGGGATAGAGTAGGAAGATTGGGAGTAGGAAATGATGGCCTTGATGATGTGATTGGAAGAGGTTGATCAAAAGGAAGGATTTAGAGGGAAATGAGAAGGCCTAGACTTTGAAGCGGAGAAGAAAAGGAGAAAGAGGTTGAGAATTGGAAGTGATTTAGGTTCTGTTTGGATGGGGTGAGGGAAGGGTAATTAATGGAAAGATAATGGAGGGTAGGGAAGGGTAAGGGTAAAGAGGGTTACAATAAAAAAAAATCTCATATTTGGAAAGAGGTGAATTAATGGAAAGATAAGGAAATGTAATGTATATTTTTCATGTTTGGAAATAGGTGAAAGAAGGATAAATAATTATTAGAAGTACAAAAATACTCTTTTTTATTAGATAATTTATTAAATAGTAAACTCATTATGATAAATCTTAAATTTATAAATAATAATGGTCCACTATAAGTAAATCATAAAATTAATAAATCAAAACAATAATGCACAAATATAATAAAGATTGAATAAAAAATGGATTATTTAGAAAAAAATGATAATTGAAGCATAATAATTGAAGCAAACTATTGAAAGAATAAATAAAAAAATGATAATTGAAATATAATAATTATAGCAAATTATTTAAAAACAAATGATTGAAAGCAGAGAACTATGTATGGCTACTTGAGAGAGAAAACATTTATTTATAGTTGTACAGTAGGTTTATTTTTAATGGGTATAATTGGATTTTTAATAAAAAATTAAAGATACAATAGAAAAATAAAAAATAAAGTAATTTTCAGCCCTCACCTCCCCCTGCTTACACTCCAATTTGGGGTTAAAGAAAAATTGGGATTTGAGAGGTAAGGGGGTTAGAAAGTTTAAGTAGTAATATGTAAATTTCAGGGACTAAAGGGGATATTTTGTAATTATTTTCTATTCATGTAATTTTGGGGTGTGATGGCTCAAGCATAGTAATGTTTCCTCCTATCACATCTCATTGTGTTCCCAATGCTCTTTAGGGGAGAGTGACTAGTTGACTACCATGAAGCGATCGATATAGCTAGCCACTGGCATGGTGAGTACTTGTCCCGTTACTCCTTGTAAGTTCCCCCCTGCCTACAAGTGATGTATGGACAACCAACTTAATTGTATCGATTGTGACTAATGAATGAAAGAAGTAACCTGTTTTTGATATACTGGTGTCTTGTTCTTTATTATGCTTAAGATGCTTATTCAAATGTGATGCTTGTGACATTTTTCCCGATTGGCTTGCCAAGCCATGCTAATATATTTATCGTATTGAACAGATTCTCTTGGTTGACTTATCTTGAAAGAGTTCAAGCCAAGTGCCGCACGGTCCCAAGTAAGGGCTAAAACCTGGGCCCGTGACAGCTTACACCCCAATTTGGGATGCAAGAAAAATTGGGATTTGAGAGGTAAGGGAGGGTAAGCCTTACCCTTACTTACCCTTCTCCTTTACTAACACACATCTTCCCAAATAGGGGTATAATAGTTACTTACCTCTCCTTACCCTTATTTACCTTTCCCTCACCCCCACCAAAACAGAACGTTAAGGGAGGGAATAAAGCACCGTCCCAAGCACCCAAGTGGTGCTGGGCTTGGGCTAGGGCTAGGACATTACAGATACAAAACCAAAAGTCATCCATAAAATAAAGGCAAATTAAATTAAATTACTCATTTTCCCTATAAAAAAAAGATTTTAAATTAAATTAAAGTTAATTTATAAAATGTCATTTTTATATCAAAATATTAATTAAAAAAATTATTTATTTAATTTTTATGTCAAAATTCAATTTAATTAAAATAGCTCAGATGAATAAATTATAGATTAAGTTATATAAATTATCGTGTTGATTTGTTATTGAATTTTTAATTTAACAAATCATTTGAATTTTTTACTTTAAATTTTATGCAAATTAAAATAAATTATAAATTAACATAAACCTAAAATTTCAAATAAAATCAATAGATGAAATCAAAACTTATTACCATACCATCTACATTAATACATTAAAAGTGGAAATAAATTGCAAAATGCTCAAAATTGCAATGATGCCTCAACCTCAATTATGTTATATATGTGTCCTACATTGATTTGAGATAAGATATTTAAGTTATATATAAAATTTAAATAAATATTTTTCTTTTAAATTAACTTTTGAAATGGAGTTAGACCGGTCTATTTTCTCTACATAAACTTTATGTCCTAAATATTTATATATGAACAAGAAGAGGTGTATTGTCTCACATTGATTTGAAATTAGGTGTTTGAACTCTCTCTCTCTCTCTATATAAATATATAAAACTTGGATAAACCTCCTGCTTGAAGTTAGACCTTTTGGTGCATTCCTAATTAATCAATATATTCAGTTTAAACAAAGTAGCAAATTAGACACCTTATTGTGAAGATAGAGAGCAACCAAAGCCAACAAGTAGCAGAAATTCCATGGTTTTGAAAATGAATTGCAAAGGCTGAGCTTATTTTAAATTTAAATAATAGTATTTATTTACATATTAGTTGAATTCATTAAATATAAATAGTAAAGTGTTCATTAAAGATAAAATAATTTTCAAAATTATTAATTTTTTGCTTTGGAATTCCATAATTACACGTAATTAACTAATCACTTATCCTATTCATCAACCAGGACTGCAGCTGCTGATTCAGTGATGTAATTCAAATAATTCTTTTTATTTCCTTTCCTTTTTTAGATTTCTTCTCAAAAATTCAAAATATTAAGAAAGGAGGAATTTTATTTTCATTCCAACAAAATGTAAAACTGCACGTAGTATCGTGGACCAAGGATGACCAACAAGGAAGCAAGAGATTTTGGCTTTCCTCTAAATCCACGAAACTCTTCTTTGTTAGAAAGGTCTCTGTCTCTGAGTACTGGAGCCAGCAGCCATTACCGTGATCTTGATCTTGATCTCGAAGAAGATGAAGATGACATCGTTCTAAATATATTAGAAGAAGGCAAGGACTTAAATCAGAAAGAAGAGAAACCAGCTGTTGCACTTCTGTCGGAAACTAAGCTCGAGCAATCATCAAAAGCTGCTAAAAAGAGAAGATCAAGGATATATATTATGTTGCTTGATCAAGGGTTGTTTACCATGTACAAGCTGCTCTTCGTCATTTGCTTGGCTGTGAATATCACTGGGCCGGTTCTTGCGGCAACTGGGCATTTCCCACATTCAAGAAGGAACGCTGCCCTTTTCTCCATAGCAAACTTTTTCGCTTCCACCCTCAGCAGAAATGAGATCTTCTGGTGGGTTGTATTTTGGCTTGCGGTTAATGTCTTTGGGAGGTCCTGGAAACCTCTTCGATTTAAGACTTGTATCACATCTCTTCTTCAAAGTCCTGGTGGAATGCATAGTAACTGTGGGATTTCTTCAATTGTATGGCTCGTCTAGGCACTAGTTCTGACTCTTAAGAAGAGAGAGAACACTTCCCCTCAAATATTAGGCGTGGCCTTTGCTATTCTTTTTCTTATGTGTCTCACTTCTCTGGCAGCATTCCCTCTCGTCCGCCAACCCCATCACGACGGATTTGAAAGGACTCACAGGTTCGCTGGATGGACAGCTCTAGGTCTTATCTGGGCCTTTCTCATTCTCACGTTCTCTTATGACCCAGAAACAAAATCGTACAAAAGCAATCTTCTCCACAGGTTGATCAGGCAGCAAGAGTTTTGGTTCACAATTGCCATCACAATTCTGATTATTCTTCCATGGTTAACAGTGAGACGAGTAACCTGTTAAGGTCTCAGCTCCATCTAGCCATGCTTCCTTTATAAAATTTCAGGAAGGAGTGAAAGCTGGTGTTCTGGGAAGAATCAGTCCATCACCATTATCGGAATTGCATGGTTTTGGAATAATTTCTGATGGTAAAACGGAGCATATGATGCTTGTAGGTGCAGTTGGCGACTACACAAAGCACCTAATCACAAACCCACCGAACCACCTGTGGGTTAGACTAGTCCACTTCGTTGGCATGCCATATCTAGTGAATATGCATGAAAGGATTCTCTTGGTGGCAACTGGTTCTGGTATTGGAGTATATTTGTCGTATCTTTTGTAGCCTTGCAGAGCTAATTGGTGCTTCATCTGGGTAGCCAAGGGAATTGAGCAAAGTTTTGGTATAGAGATCAAGGAGATGGTGAGCAGCCATCCAAAAGACAAGGTGATTGTGCATGACAGTGCCCTGCTTGGTCGACCTGATGTGTCTCAAATGAGATTTGAAGCTGCTAAGGTATGGGAAGCTCAAGTAGTGTTTGTCTCTAGCAAACCTAAGGAAGCCGAGATGCCATCAGTGCATGCAAGGCCGTTGGAATTCCAGCCTTCGCTCCCATTTGGGATTCTTGATTGTCTATAGTTTTATTAATTTCCTTAGTTTGCTTACAAATTTACAGGTTATATGTGCCTATATCTAGAATAGATTCCAGATTTGTCAAATTGTACGATGCACTCTAGATCTGTGAATTTAAAGAAATGAATAAAATGTGGAAAAAAAAAAAGAGATGTTTGCTTTCGTTGAGAGTCGAACTCAAGACCTCCCGCTTACTAAACGGGTGCTCTAACCAACTGAGCTACGAAAGCACTCATTGCAAATTTCGAAACTCTATTTCATCAACGCAAATCCATGTCCAACGGTCATCCACGGATGCATTCATATTTTCTTAATGGTTTCTATGTTCTTAATAATTCAAAGGATATATTGACAAATTAAATTTTGCTGAGATTCTTTTATGAAAATTAAAATATAATATGGTTTGCATATCTATATAATAAATATTATAAAACTGAATTTTAAAGCAGGTTCACAAAATATTACTAAATGTTAATCCTAATTTCTTGTCAAGTGGCGTATGGAAAAAATAAGTTCACTTGTTATGCTCTCTTTTCCTTATTCCCTCACTGTTTTTAAAACAATAAATTCAGTTACAATAACTTTTTTTTTTTAACAGAAAGTTACAAATAGCTTTTACTTTTGGCTTCCATCCCATTCATATTCCATCTTATGTTACAATAATAAAATGTCACTTTATTGCATTTTATCCCGTCAATGGTGTAAAGTTTCCATTGTTGGAGCTGCAATCACTTAGCATGAACTCTATGGTATCCATTAAATTAGGAAGGCATAAAAGGCATTGCTCTTGAAGTAAATTTACCATAGCTTGTCAGATACAGTTTGGAAATTTTATTCTTATTTCTTTATGATTGTGATGTGATTCGTGCATGTAGTTGTATCAGCCTGCAGGCAATACTTAATTCCGCAAATGCAAGTTTGCTTGATTATGTCTTCATGATGACATTAAGTTTTAGGATATAGGTTTCCTTTTCAGGAAGCTGATTTTTGTGTCACTAATTGGGAAATATTGCCAGTGCTCTCCTCTCCTCTCTTTCACTTTATTAGTTGCTTTTTGTTGGTTGCAAGAATGGACTAATAGGGTTAACTAATTAACTAATCCTCATAATCAAAGGCCTCTTACTAAATAATTCATGAGTAGAGTCAAAGAGTGTGAACTGTACATGTTAACAATAGCATTGATTAAATGATTAAATGAAGGAGGGGGCTCGGGTGTATAGAGAATACCTCACCGTTTAAGAAGTAACCATAGGAACGATGGAATCCACAATTTATTTATCATTTTTATCTATTTCTATTTACTACTTATTTTTATTTATAATATTTTTATTCAATACCCAATATCAATATAGTTTCTTATTTCGAGGTGAAATGCCTCAAATAAAAAAATCGTGGTTGGGAAGGTTATAGTAGTAAAAGCAGTTGGAATTATTATTTTATACATTAAAAGAATCCATTTTGTTATTATAGAAAATGGTGCAACATGAGATAATAATTGAGATTGTATGATATTAGAAGTCCATTTGCACAATCACAGTAAACTTTTGATTGTTGGAAAAAAAAAAAAATCCTTCGTAAGACCAAAAACGCAGGGAATAACATGTATGACTTCAAACTAAATCTCTGGGCATTTTTTAGAAGTCACAATCGTGCATCAACTAAGAGATTGAAACACAACGACACTGACAGTCGATCATTGAGCTCAATTGGTAAATTTGGATTGCCCTCTGATATGGAAGAGAGTGCAAAGACTCAGCTATTTTATGGTATAGTGATTGCTTCAGTTTTTCTTTCTCTTTTTTTTTTTTTTTTATTTTTTGGAATTTTTTTATACGGGTATTTTTCTAGACATAACTAATGATCATAATAGTTCCACTAAATGCAACTCTTGAGATCATATTGAAGTTAGTTTTTGAAAGACAGTAATTGACGCTACCAAGGATATGAAAATTCCAAAAAAGACCCTAAAAGAAAGGATATGATCAACCAACAAATGATGGAACAGTTGTTCAAGGTAATAAAATTCGAATATTTTGTTTTCGAGTTAATTTAATACATTTTACCTTGGCGTGCCTATGGAGCCCAATGGTTTACAATCGTCTTTTTTCTGTTAGTTAAACTAATTGGGAAGCTCCATATTGAGACTTTTTTTTTTTTTTTTGAAGAAGGTCAAAGATGAGAATCCACCATTAGAATTCAAAATATAGATGAAGCTATTTATATTTTGGTCATCATTTGGATGCTTCTCATTCTTGTGTTTGTGTTTATTCATTATATTGGTGGATTTTCAACTTCTCATATACTGTATTCTGATTATATATTTTATTAACAATTAACACTATATAATTTTAAATATAGTTAAAGAATTTATGTGACGCTACTCTATCAACGAATTTCTTTGACACTATTCTACCACCGAATATCTTGATTTTATATTTATACATATATAGATTTACAGTAATTAAAAATTCTAAATGTAAATACATTTTTAAATTTGAAATTGATAAATGTAAATAATTAAAAATAAAGTGATATTTTTATAATTTTATATGATAATAATACTAATTTTAAAATAATGGCAAATGTCTAGTATATATATATTCTTCATATACAGTGGGCTAGCCTTGAATTAACATGCTTTGTATTCAACAAAATTGCATTCTTAGTCTTGGAGAGTTGAGAAAAGTTATGGCAGCTAATTTTTTTGATATGATCTGTTTACTTGTAAAGAAATAGCTTTTCATGTTTCCAGCATAAAATTTGGGAAGTTTGTCTCGTACTGGTAGTTTTTCTCCTTATAAAAGGGAGGCTGTTGTAACAAGAAAATTGAGAGAGAAAAGAGAGCTGGAGAGGAGAGCTTTGTAAAGAAACCAGTATTGAAAATGGAAAGGAAGAAGAAATTTTTTGTTTTGTGCTTCATATTTTAAGCATTTTATTCTTTCTTTAAAAAAAAAAAAAAAAAATCTCTCCCCAACTCCAGCACCCCCATTTATGCCTTAACTTTCTCTTTATTCGAGTTACATCATACCAAATATAAAGTTATGGTAAACTATTACTTTTTACTGATTATTTATAAAGGAGGGTACTGAGAGATGGACTTGTGTTCAAACTAAGGGTGCAGCTGCACTGGAATTATGCTATTTAATTCAATCTTTAAGAATCCCATATGGGGCCAAAAGCTGGAATTCCAGAAGCCTTGCATGCATTGACAACATCCCTGCTTCCTTCTGGATTGCTAGTAACAATGACTACTTCAGCTCCCCAATTTTTAGCAGCTTCCACACTCATCTTCGCCACATTTGGACGACCCAGTATAGCTGTGTCATGGACAATAACTTTATCCTTGGAATACCCACCTACCATATCCATAATTTCCTTTCCAAAGTTCTCCTTTATTCCCTTGGCCACCCACACTAAACACACTTCAGCTGCAGCTGGTTGCAATAGAAAGGATAGGAAGACGCAAATGCCTGACCCTGTTGCGACCACCACGACCTTTTTGTATAAATTTATGAGATAGGGTAGGCCTGCAAAGTGTAATTTTCGAACCCAAAGGTAGTTTGGAGGATTTGAGACCAAAGACTTTGTGAAGTCACCAACTGCACCGGCCAGCATCATATGCTCTTTTTCTCCATTTGATATAATCCCAAAGGCATGCCACTCTGATAGAGGCGAAGGGCTAATTCTACCTAACAAGCCTGCTTGAACGCCACCTTCAAATTTGATAATGGAAGCATGATTTGAAGTAGATGAAACCTTGACAGGAACCCGACTCACCGTTAGCCAAGGCAGAAGTATTACTGTGGTAATGATCAGAGTGAACCAGAATCCTTGCTTTTTATAAAAATTTGAACCCCAAAAGTTTCCATATGTTTTTGAATTGGGATTATAGCTAGTTGTAAGAACCACAAAGATCCAGAGGAGGCCTAGAGCAGCCCAGCCAGTGAAACGATGAGTTCTTTCAAAAACATTGTGATGCAAATGGCGGACGAGAGGGAAAGCTGCTAACGAAGAGATGCAGAGCAAGGACAGAATAGTGGAGGCAACCGCAATGATCTCTGGTGGATTGTTTTCCCTGTCTTTAAGCGACAACACAAGTGCATAAACTAGCCAAGCTATGGAAGAGACACCACAGCTACTGTGAATTCCTCCAACGCTCTGGAGAAAGGATGTGATCGCAGTTTTGAGAAAGAGAGGAACCCATGGCCTGCCAAATAGTTTCACTGCCAGCCCAAAGACCACCCGTAAAAAGGCTTCACTTCTACACAGGCTCAAAGCAAGAATGTTGCCAATGGCAAAGAGAGCTGCGTTGCGCTTGCCATATGGGAAATGTCCCGTGGATGAAAGGATCAAGGCAACTATATTTAATGTCAAGCAGACCATGAAAAGACGCTTGTAGACTGTGAAGAGACCTTGGTCTAATAGTATAATAGACAATCTTGATGCTTTTCTTGGCTTTGCTGGTTTAGGTGCTTGATCCTGCTTTTCAGTATCAGCAACTTTGTTCTGCTTCTCCAGGTGACAGGGCTCTCCTTTCTCTTCCAAGTCTTGCAATTGGTTCTCCTCGCCGGCACCTTCAGTTAAATCCAAGTCGCAGAAGTGACTGCTTGATCGACTCATTGTCCTCTCGAGATAATGGTTTAAAGGAGGAATGTTGAATAAATCTTTATTCTGGCTCCTCGGAATCCAGACCCATCTCCCACTTTGCCCGCTCTGAGACAGGGCTGGTGGGGCTGTTAGCCTGAGTTTGTCGCAGTTGCTCTCGAATGCCACCCCGCGACAGCTCGTGCTCTTGCCCACCGCACTCACTGGCAGCTCCATTTTTAGAAATTTCAATTGTTCTAACTTGAAGACACTCAATCTTGGTTTGCTTTGGGCTTCACAAACGAAGTCTTAAATAAAGAAGCAATTTCAAAGGGGGACAGTAATTTTGTGGAAATCTAATTACGCTTGTCAAAGTAAATTATTACCATTAGTACATACATGGATCAAGTTGCTAGATTGGAATGCTTACTTTTATTAATAAATTAATTCAGTGATATTTAGATTGTTTTTAAAATTATAGGATTTTAAGTTAGAACTCTAATTTAAATGTATTAAAAAATTTTATTTAATAATATTAAAAATATTGTAAATTTTAATTAGAAATATATACCTTACATAAAATATTCGCTGATCTTATTTAAAATAATATGACTTCCATAATTTCTTTTGGAAAATGTAAATTGACGAAATTTAATCATAATGTCGATCAATTTACATAATATAAGGCTCTCTCTCTCTATGTATATATCTTTTAATGTCAAGTTCTATTCTTATCGCTACAGGATGATAGCACTGTAGCCCAAAATTTAGTTTTCTTTCTCAATTTTCTTTCAAAGCTATGTCTTTAGTAGGGGTGGCAATTTTTGACACGACTCGCGAACACAACACGAACACAATACGAAAATATAGGGTTTGGGTTAGACTTTTTCGTGTTCGTGCCGAATTCATATCGACCCATTTATGACGTGGTTATAATCGTGTTGTGTCACTGGTTAACCTGCTAACCCGACTTGACACGTTTATGATACAATTTAATATTCGTATCACGTGTTGACCCGTGACCCATTTGACACATTATGATCCATGAACACACTTATGTAGTGTGTTAAATGGGTTAAGTCGTGTCAAACCGTGTTAAATGAGTTATTTTGTATTGAATGGGAATGTAATGACCCGGTCCACTAGTGATATTGTCCACTCTGGGCCGAAGCTCTCACGGTTTTAAAACGCGTCATTAGGGGTTACAAACCGTCAACTTATAAACCCAGCATCTCTCCCGTGTTTTGCCGATGTGGGTCCGTGTTTTGCCAATGTGGGATTTGCCTAGGGTGTTACAATCCACCCCCTTATGGGACTCAGCGTCTGATGCATACATTTTGCATAGTCATTTAGGTCTAATTTCATAGCCATTTTATTTTATTATTAGTTATTTTTAGCTAATTTCATTAGTTATTTAGTTAGTTTTTCATAATTGTCAATTTTGGATTAATTTGTAATTTTTACTTTGTTTTGTAGGAAAAATGGTGTTTGTGAAGGACTAAAAAGAAATTTTTCCATTAAGGAGTGACTTCCACAGCCAAAGATGTCAAAAACAAGTTTTCAAGTGGAAATATGCATTGACAAAATTGCGCATAACTTGTCGCATAAGCTATGCAGATCCGCATAAGGAGAAAAATCACTGTTCCAATACCTGCCGAAATGTGCATAAGGAGACTGCATAGCTTATGCACATTCACGCCTCCCTTATGCACTTTCACGGAATTGTGCATAACCTATGCACCAAGTCATGCAGTTTCGCATAAGTGAACCAGAAGCCAGCCGAAAAATGCATAAGGGACTGCATGACTTATGCAGTCCACTTATGCAGTCCCATAAAGAGTTCATTAATGAGCTGGCAGAAGATTCACTCAGAAAATCCCTCTTCAAACACACCATTTTAGGGCTCCATGTCAGAAAATGCTATAAATAGTCCCATTTCCCATTTTAGAAGGAGAAAAAGAAGGAGGAGAGCAGAAAAAGGAAGACGTGTAGGCAGCAGCTAAAGAGTCACTTTCACCTTCCACACTATTTTCAATCAAGATTTGTAGATTTCTTTCCTTTCTTACATTCTTCCTACATTTCTAGTGTTTAGTTTATTGTTTCCTAGCTTAGATTAAAGCTTTATTTCCATACAAACTAAGAATTTCTTGTAAACATTATAGGTAGTGAGTAGTTTTATTTTGATTCTGGAGTAAGGGTTGTAATATTTGAGATATTTTGTGGATTTTGATTGGGTAATCCATATTTTGTGGTCTTAATGAGTTTTATTCATTTCTTGTGTGCTTAATGACATGCTTAGTGTAGGATCCCATTAAGTGATGTTCTTAATCCATGGTCGAGGCACCGAAAGGAAAAGGCCTTGTGATAGATAATCAAGAAATTGGACTTAATTAACTTAGATCTAGAAATAGACTAAGGATTAAGAGGATTCACAGATTAATTAAAGAACCTAATGGGTCTTAATTAACTCTAACTCCACGAAAGTAGGATTAGATTGATTAAGGCACTCTTTGTCTCACTCGAGAGGGTATTCAAAGGATTTAAGAATTAATCTCCTTAAAACCCGTAAGTTCCACAAGATTGGATAACCAATTTAAAAATCCCAAAATAGCTCGAATATGAAATCCCGAACTCCGGAATCGCCTTTTTATAATTGTTAATTTATAATCAAATTTAATTGCTTGCCATTTTAAATACTTGATGCATACATTTTGCATAGTCATTTAGGTCTAATTTTATAACCATTTTTATTTGATTATTAGCCATTTTTAGCTAATTTCATTAGTTAATTAGTTAGTTTTTCATAGTTGTCAATTTTGCATTAATTTGTAATTTTTACTTTGTTTTGTAGGAAAAATGGTGTTTTTGAAGGACTGAAGAGAATTTTGCCATTGAGGAGTGTCTTTTACAGCCAAAGATGTCAAAAATAGGTTTTCAAGCTGAATTATGCATTGACCAAACTGTGCATAACTTGCCGCATAAGCTATGCAGATCTGCATAAGGAGAAAGACCACTGTTCCAGAACCAGCCGAAATGTGCATAAGGAGACTGCATAGCCTATGCACATTCTCGCCTCCCTTATGCACATTCACGAAATTGTGCATAACCTATGCACCAAGTCATGCAGCTTCGCATAAGTGACCCAGAACCAGAAAGCGCATAAGGGACGCATAACTTATGCGATCCACTTATGCGATCCATAAAGAGTTCATTAATGAGTGGCGTAAGATTCCCTCAATCAATTCCTCCTAGAACATACTATTTTAGGGCTCCATGTCAGAAAAATGCTATAAATAGTCACATTTTCTCATTTTAGAAGGGAGAGACAAGGAGCAGAAAAGGAAAGGAGAAGAGAGGCAGAATTTGAGGAGTCACTTTCACCTTCCACACCGTTCTCAACCAAGATTTGCAGATTTCTTTCTTCCCTTACATTTTTCTACATTTCTAGTGTTTAATTTCTTACTTCTTAGCTTAGATTAAAGCTTTATTTCCATTTAAACTCATCATATCTTGTAAGCATTATGGATAGTGAGTAGTTTACTTTTGATTCTGGAGTAAGGGATGTAATATTTTAGTTATTTTTGTGGATTTGAAGGTTAGTCCCAATTTAATGAATTTATGAGGTCTAATCCATTTCTTGTGTGCTTATTCACATGCTTAATGAAGGGCCCCATTAAGTTATGTTCTTAATCCTTGGTTGAAGCACCGAAAGGAGAAAACCAAGTGATAGTTAATCAAGAAATTGGACTTAATTAACTTAGATCTAGAAATAGACTAAGGGTTAAGAGGGTTTTAATAGATTGATTAAAGAACCTAATGGGTCTTGGTTAATTTTAACTCCACGAAAGTAGGATTAAGTTAATTAAGGCACTCTTTGTCTCACTCGAAAGAGTTTTCAAAGGATTTTAGAATTAATCTCCTTTAAACCCATAAATTTCATGGATTGGGCTAGCTAGGGAAAATCCCAAAATAGCTTGAATATGAAATCTCGAACTCCGGAATCGCCTTTTTATCATTGTTAATTTCTAATCGAATTTAATTACTTGCCATTTTAAATATTGCCATATTTGAATTTGCTTTATTTTAATTTGATGCAAATTTAGTTAAATCATTACATAGTTGAATAGATTATTAATTTTGCATATATAGATTTCATACTCCAATACCCATCAATTTATTACTTTAATTTCAAAAATAGTCCAAATTAGTTAGCATTTTTTTATATCAAAAATTCAATCATTAACACAACTCCTCGTGGGATCGATATCTTTTCTATACTACTTGTACGACCCGTGCACTTGCGGTTGGGACGCATCAAGTTTTTGGCGCCGTTGCCGGGGAGTTGTTTGTTTAAGATTGAATTCTTGATTATTTTAGTGTTTATAGTTTTATCTTTGTTATCTTTTCATTTTGTGTTTGTTTGTTCTTTTTTTAGGTACTCTTAATCTTTTATGAGAAGAGCTAGAAGCACAAGTGACACATCCTTATTATTTAATCCTGAAATTGAGAAGTTTTGTAGAGCCAACAAGAAAGAAACCAGAAGAAGAAAAGAAGCATTGAGAGCAGCTGAAATTTAACGAGAAATGGCTGAAGAAAGAGTTGGAATCGGTGGTGATAATGCTGAAAATGATCGAAACAATGAAAATGTAGCTCATGGTGAAGAAGTTGTAAATGCTAATGTGCCTAAGGGAAGTATGATGGATCACGCATTTCCACATTTTGATGATTTAAGAGAGAGTATAGCAAGACCAAGAATTGATGCAAATAGTTACAAGATGGATTTTGGAGTCCTTCAAATGATTCAGAATTCTCAATTTGGGGGTCATCCTTCTGAAAATCCACACACACATCTGAAGAAGTTTGCTATGATTTGTGACATGCAAAAACAACCTGGAGTATCTGATGATGCAGCAAGGCTAAAATTGTTTCCATTCTCTTTGAAAGATAGAGCATTGGATTGGCTTGATTCTTTACCTCACAACTCAATTACAAATTGGGAGCAGCTCACTGATGCATTTCTTGCCCAATACTTTCCACCTGGAAAAACTCAAGAGTTGAGGAATCAAATGATTGCTTTTAGACCAAGAGAAGATGAGACTCTTTATGAGTCATGGATGAGATGGAAGGAGTTGGAGAGACAATGTCCACATCATGCCATTCCTAAATGGATGATAAACCAGAATTTTTACACAAATGTCACTCCTGCTATCAGAGGAATCATTGATGCTCAAAGCGGAGGAATTCATCATTAAGCATGAAGATGAAGCTTATGAGTTATTAGAGAAAATAGCAAAGAAAGTCATCTATGGAGTAGTCCAAGAGGGTCAACTCCAACTCAAAAAGGCAAGTTCTTTGGAATGTATGAGCTTGATCCATTCAACATGATCAATGCCAAATTTGATGCACTCACTAATGTCCTTGCTAAGAAAATGGAGGATTTAAGTATGCTAGTCAGTTCATCATCATGCTCTGGAAGTTCTCAACAAGTTACTTATGCAGAAGGAACAATGAGCTGTGGAGTAGATTATCCTTCATATGCTTGGAGGAATCATCCCAATTTTTCATGGGAGAATCAGCAAAATCAAGCTTCAACTCAGAACTTTCCATCACAACAACAAGAGCATCAATACCAACAACCTAGGCAACCACCACCTAGTTTTCAGCAAAAGAATGCAAAATCGCACCTTTACCAAGACAGCAAGAACAAAGTTCCACCACAGAGGCTTTATTACATCAAATTCTTGCTAATCAACTTAATCGTGATTAAGAGTTGAGAGATATGAAAGCAAGGCTGGAACAAATGCAAACACACAATAGGATCTTTGGAAAATCAGATTGCACAACAAGCATGCTCATCAAGTACCAATTCTATGGGGAAACTTCCTAGTCAAACAGAAAATCCAAGGGAGCAATGTCATGCCATCACACTGAGGAGTGGTAAAATAGTGCATAATGAGAAGAGTGAAAAAGTTGAAAAGAGAGAAAATGAGGAAGATTTTGAGGGAGATGAAAAACAAAGAGTGAAAAAGGGAGTGCAAGAAAAGGTAAAGAGGAGGTTGGAGAGAAAGAAGAGAAATATATACCTCCAGAGCCTTACAAGCCACAGCTTCCCTTTCCACAGAGATTTCAAAAAGCCAAGCTTGATAAGCAATTTGGGAAGTTCTTAGAGGTTTTGAAGAAGCTATATATAAATGTGCCCTTTATCGATGCTATTTCCCAAATGCCTTCTTATGCTAAGTTTTTGAAAGAAATTCTCTCAAACAAAAGAAGACTTGAAGATTATGAGACTGTAGCCTTAACTGAGGAATGCAGTGCTATCCTCCAAAGGAAACTTCCTCCAAAGCTCAAGGATCCAGGGAGTTTTTCAATTCCATGCCACATTGGGGAATCATGTTCTATAAAAGCTTTATGTGATTTAGGGGCTAGTGTAAGCCTTATGCCTCTCTCCATCTATGAGAAGCTCAACATGGGAGATCTTAAGCCAACCCACATTTCTCTTCAGTTAGCTGATAGATCAATTAAGTATCCTGAAGGGATTTTAGAGAATGTGCCTCTGAAGGTTGGGAAATTCTACATACCTGTTGACTTTGTCATCTTGGACATGGAAGAGGATTCTAATATCCCAATCATTTTGGGGAGGCCTTTCCTAGCTACAGCTGGTGCTTTGATTGACGTGAAAGGTGAGAAGCTTACTCTCAGAGTCGGAGAGGATCATTTAGTCTTCAACATTGGCAATGATAAGAAGAAGCAACATGAAGATGTAAACTCTTGTTTGAGAATTGATATAGTTGATGAGTTAGTAAAAGAGCACTTTAGAAAGAGCTATCCAAAGGCTTCTCTTGAAAGTTGTCTTATCCATGAAGGGAGTATCAATGATGAAAATCCAAAAGAGGTTGCATTTGCACAACATTTAAAGGGTAATCCTCCTTGTCATATGGCATCAATCTTTCAACTTGAGCAAGTGGAGAAAAGTGAGGTCAAGCAACCATCTCTCAAAGAAAAAGATGCACCAAAGGTTGTCAAGAAAGAAATGGTTGGATTTTTAGACAAAGCAACAAGGATCTTCTCATTTGATGGAAAGAAAATGAAGTATAGATTCATTGAAGCACCTATTGGCAATAGAGGCAATAAATTCCAATTCCAGCCACCATGAAGCATGAAAAGGGTCAAGCTAAGGACCATAAATTAGCCCTCTTGGGAGGCAACCCAAGTTCTTTTATCTTGCTTTTATTGATTTACTTTTATCTACATTGCTTTTGTTTTTATTTTAAATTTCTCCAAATTCAATTTTTGACATTGTTGAATTTTGTCCCTTGTAGATGTATTTTAATGGAGGAAGGTTGGTGAACTGCTGGGGAGTAACCCTTAACTGATATTTTATCCTTCAACTCTCCCAAAATTGATTGGTTTTTGCTGCATAACCTGTGCAGGTCTGCTACCTGGTTTATGCAGAGAGGAAAAAGCAATTCTGCAGCAAGGAAGGATCTGCAGCACCTGTCTTATGTTCTTGGTGAGGTTGGATGTGTAAATTTTAAGTATTTGTGCTTATAATGTTAATATGGTGGTAAGTGGGTCATCTTTGTAGTTTTGAGCTTATTTGGGTTGTGGATTCAAGGTGGACATTTTGCATTTTCTTGGCATGACTTGGGGAGTTCATCATTTGTGAATAGATGCAACTTTATGCAGATTTTATTGAGTTTTAATGTGCTAAATGTTGATTTGCAGAATTTGAGTCAAAATGGCATGGGTCACAAATGCTTTTTATGCAGGATCCATCTTCTACAAGCTTGTGTGATGCATTTTTGATGAACTTTGTATATATTGATGTGTTTTTGGTGAAAATTTCTCATGGTTTATGCTTCATAGAATTATATTTCTTCATTTTAGGGTATTTTTCACTCTTGCAAATCATATTCTATTGCAATCCTAATCTTGTTGAATTGTGCATAAGCAACTGCATAGCTTATGCAATCCTGCATAACCACAATTCTTGCCATTTTTCACCTTCATTGCAAGTGCATAAGGAGAGTGCATAGCCTATGCAGTTCTGCATAACCTCATTTTGTCAAATTTCATATCTGTAAAAACTGCATAAGGTGAGTGCATGACTTATGCACAACTGCATGACTTCAAATCCTGCATTTTCTCTCTCTGCCGAAGTCTGCATAAGCAGAGTGCATAACTTATGCACTTCCGCATAACCAAAAACTCTGATTTTCTCTCTCTGCCGAAGTCTGCATAAGGAGGGTGCATAACTTATGCACTTCCGCATGACCAAAAACTCTGAATCTCCAAACCTGCCGAGGGGTGCATAAGCAGAGTGCATGACTTATGCACTTCTGCATAACCAGAAACCCAAAAATTCCAAACCTGCCGAGGGGTGCATAAGGAGAGTGCATAGCTTATGCACTTCCGCATGACCACCAACCCAAAATCCCAAAACCCACCGAGAGTTGCATAAGCAGGGTGCATAACTTATGCACTTCCGCATAACCACCAACTCTGAATTCCAAAACCTGCTGAGACTTGCATAAGGAGAGTGCATAACTTATGCACTTCCGCATGACCAAAAAAAAAAAAAAAAAAAAAAATTTTGCAAATATTCTACATAGCCTATGCAACCCTTATTGCTACTCATGCAGAACCGCACGGCTTATGCACCCTACTTATGCACAAGTTCTGGAAAAGTTAAAACCTGCTGAGACTTGCATAAGGAGAGTGCATAACTTATGCACTTCCGCATGACCAAAAAAAAAAAATCCAAAAAAAAAAAAAAAAAATTTTGGGAAATATTTTACATAGCCTATGCAACCCTTATTGCCACTCATGCAGAACCGCACGGCTTATGCACCCTACTTATGCACATGTTTTGGACAGCACTTTACTCTGCATAACCTGTACAGCCTCTTATGCATCACCATTATTCCTTGAATTCTCATCTGCTCTATACCAGGTAACTCTTTCCTTTTGCTCTTAAATTTCACAATTCCTGGTAATTTCTCTTTACTTTGAATTTTGATAATGCACTACTTGAGACATTGAGGACAATGTCTAATTTTGAGTTTGGGGGTGCACATTCATTTTGATTTTTGCTTCATTTTTTTTACATTTTGAGTATAGGAACATCTCATCCCATTTCATTTACATATATTGTAAATATTTTACATATACATCCATACATACATATACATAACACATTTACACACACATTATACATCACTTAGAAATTATACACTTTGCACACAAATAGACTTCTTCCATTTAGTTAATGCATTGCTCATTTTTAGGAATCATGCATCATGCATTAAAATCTTTTGCCAAATCCCTTGAGTATTGAAAAGTTGCCTATGAGAGTGATTTGACTTACCTTTAGTTGGGTTTGTGGATTGAAAGTTTCCTAAGAGGTGCAAAGTTTTGAAGTGTCTATCCCTTGCCTATATCTTCTTAGCCAAAAAGCCACCCAACTAGTCCTTTAGAGATTGGAGTGTTTAGAGGGAGTTATTGGATATAAGGTAGTCAAATGATGTCTCACCAATCCTAGAACAAATTTTCTAAACCTTTCAAGGCGAAATATCAGCTTATACTTGAAAAGAGAGATGATTAGGCATTCTTTGATTTAAACCTTCTCATTTTAAACCTTTGGCCCTTTTTCCTAATTAAAATTGACCTTTGAAAACCCCTTTGAGCCTTTTTATCCCTAATTTTTCTTGAAATCCTTATTGCTACCTAGCCAATGAACCAAACACTCCAACCCTTTTCATGAGAATAATATTGAATATTAGGTACACTCTATAAAAAAAAGAAAAAAATATACAATAAAAGGGAGAAGAAGTGCTTGTCATCTTTTAAAAGTGCTAGTATATGTGCTTTTCACTATTGTCATTCAAATTGAAAGAAATCCACCCAAAGTATTAAAAGAAATGAGTTTGGGGGTGGCAATTTTAGGGACAATCATCAAAAGAAAATGCAAAATACAAGTTAAAGTATCAAAATGTCCCTCCATTTTTATGTGTTTTGTAAACTATGCTAGCACTTGACAATCCTCATTGTGTATTTCTCTCTCCCATATAAAAAAAAAAGAGAAAAACAAAAAAATATATAATAAGAAGTGTACCTTATGTTTAAAAATTGAAAATATTCTCATGCTTTGAATACTTTTTACCCATCTTTCTTCTTAGCCTCATTTTGAACCCCATGGCCCCATTACATCCCTAAAAAGACCTTTGATCTCTTGATAGTACTTGCTACATTAGTGGAGATAGGAGTAGGGAATTTGCCTATGGGATTGGAAAATCATCCATTCATTCATTTAATTCCATCATTCTATATAGAGACACTTTGACTATTGATTGTTCTAGAATTCCTTTTGAGCATAACTCTCTCTTTTGATTGGTTGGTTTGGGGATTTTGAATGATAATTGACTTGATGGCTAAGCGGTGAAAGCTTGGATAAGCATTAGATTCTTTGCATTTTGAAGGATGGGTATATGGATTGTTGGTATGGCTAAAGGTGTGTTTAGTTACTTTAATAGGTAATTTTCATAGCTCTTTGGATAAGGCACCCCTAAAAACTTTGCATCACATTCTAAAGTTTGCTTGAGGACAAGCAAAAGCTTGAGTTTGGGGGTATTTGATGCATACATTTTGCATAGTCATTTAGGTCTAATTTTATAACCATTTTTATTTGATTATTAGCCATTTTTAGCTAATTTCATTAGTTAATTAGTTAGTTTTTCATAGTTGTCAATTTTGCATTAATTTGTAATTTTTACTTTGTTTTGTAGGAAAAATGGTGTTTTTGAAGGACTGAAGAGAATTTTGCCATTGAGGAGTGTCTTTTACAGCCAAAGATGTCAAAAATAGGTTTTCAAGCTGAATTATGCATTGACCAAACTGTGCATAACTTGCCGCATAAGCTATGCAGATCTGCATAAGGAGAAAGACCACTGTTCCAGAACCAGCCGAAATGTGCATAAGGAGACTGCATAGCCTATGCACATTCTCGCCTCCCTTATGCACATTCACGAAATTGTGCATAACCTATGCACCAAGTCATGCAAACGCATAAGTGACCTAATCGCATAAGGGACTGCATAACTTATGCAGTCCACTTATGCAGTCCCATAAAGAGTTCATTAATGAGCTGGCAGAAGATTCCCTCAATCAATTCCTCCTAGAACATACTATTTTAGGGCTCCATGTCAGAAAAATGCTATAAATAGTCCCATTTTCTCATTTTAGAAGGGAGAGACAAGGAGCAGAAAAGGAAAGGAGAAGAGAGGCAGAATTTGAGGAGTCACTTTCACCTTCCACACCATTCTCAACCAAGATTTGCAGATTTCTTTCTTCCCTTACATTTTTCTACATTTCTAGTGTTTAATTTCTTACTTCTTAGCTTAGATTAAAGCTTTATTTCCATTTAAACTCATCATATCTTGTAAGCATTATGGATAGTGAGTAGTTTACTTTTGATTCTGGAGTAAGGGATGTAATATTTTAGTTATTTTTGTGGATTTGAACTGGGTTAGTCCCAATTTAATGAATTTATGAGGTCTAATCCATTTCTTGTGTGCTTATTCACATGCTTAATGAAGGGCCCCATTAAGTTATGTTCTTAATCCTTGGTTGAAGCACCGAAAGGAGAAAACCAAGTGATAGTTAATCAAGAAATTGGACTTAATTAACTTAGATCTAGAAATAGACTAAGGGTTAAGAGGGTTTTAATAGATTGATTAAAGAACCTAATGGGTCTTGGTTAATTTTAACTCCACGAAAGTAGGATTAAGTTAATTAAGGCACTCTTTGTCTCACTCGAAAGAGTTTTCAAAGGATTTTAGAATTAATCTCCTTTAAACCCATAAATTTCATGGATTGGGCTAGCTAGGGAAAATCCCAAAATAGCTTGAATATGAAATCTCGAACTCCGGAATCGCCTTTTTATCATTGTTAATTTCTAATCGAATTTAATTACTTGCCATTTTAAATATTGCCATATTTGAATTTGCTTTATTTTAATTTGATGCAAATTTAGTTAAATCATTACATAGTTGAATAGATTATTAATTTTGCATATATAGATTTCATACTCCAATACCCATCAATTTATTACTTTAATTTCAAAAATAGTCCAAATTAGTTAGCATTTTTTTATATCAAAAATTCAATCATTAACACAACTCCTCGTGGGATCAATATCTTTTCTATACTACTTGTACGACCCGTGCACTTGCGGTTGGGACGCATCAATACTGCTATATTTGAGCTTGCTTATTTCAATTTGATGCAATTTTAGTTTAATTAATACATTGTTGGATAGATTATTAATTTTGCACATATAGATTTCATACTCAAATTCCCATCAATTTGTTACTTTAATTTCAAAGATAGTTCAATTTAGTCAACTTTTTATATCAAAAATTCAATCATTAACACAACTCATCGTGGGAACGATATTTTTTCTATACTACTTGTACGACCCGTGCACTTACGGTAGGGACACATCAAGTTTTTGGCGCTGTTGCCGGGGAATTGTTTGTTTAAGATTGAATTCTTGATTATTTTAGTTATTTTTAGTTTTATTTTTGTTATCTTTTCATTTTGTGTTTGTTAGTTCTTTTTCAGGTACCCTTAATCTTTTATGAGAAGAGCTAGAAGCACAAGTGACACATCCTTACTATTTAATCCTGAAATTGAGAAATTTTGTAAAGCCAACAAGAAAGAAACTAGAAGAAGAAAAGAAGCATTGAGAGAAACTGAATTAGAAGAAGTCATGGCTGATGAAAGAATTAGAATTGGTGGTAATGCTGGAAATGATCGAAACAATGAAAATGTAGCCCAAGGAGAAGAGGTTGTAAATGCTAATGTGCCTAGGGGAAGTATGATGGATCATGCTTTTCCTCGTTTTGATGACTTGAGAGAGAGCATAGCAAGACCAAGAATTGATGCAAATAGTTACAAGATGGATTTTGGAGTTCTTCAAATGATTCAAAATTCCTAATTCGGGGGACATCCTTCTGAAAATCTACACACACATCTAAAAAAGTTTGCTATGATTTGTGATATGCAAAAACAACCTGGAGTATCTGATGATGCAGCAAGATTGAAGCTATTCCCATTCTCTTTGAAAGATAGAGCATTGGATTGGCTTGATTCTTTACCTCACAACTCCATTACAAATTGGGAGCAGCTCACTGATGCATTTCTTGCACAATATTTTCCACCTGGAAAAACTCAAGAATTGAGGAATCAAATGACAGCTTTTAGACCAAGAGAAGATGAAACTCTCTATGAGTCATGGATGAGATGGAAGGAATTAGAGAGACAATGCCCACATCATGCCATTTCGAAATGGATGATAAATCAGAATTTTTACACAAATGTTACTCCTGTGATCAGAGGGATTATTGATGCTCAAACAGGAGGAGAATTTATTATGAAGCATGAAGACGAAGCTTATGAGCTATTGGAGAAAATTGCAAAGAATACTCATCTTTGGAGTAGTCCAAGAGGACCAGCTCCAACTCAAAAAAGGCAAGCTGCTAGAATGTATGATCTTGATCCATTCAACATGATTAATGCAAAGTTTGATGCACTTACAAATGTCTTGGCTAAGAAGATGGAAGATTTAAGTATGTTGGTTAGTTCATCATCATCATCTGGAAGTTCACAACAAGTTGCTTATGCAGAGGGAACTACCAGCTGTGGAGTAGATTATGGAGAGCAAGCAGCATATGTTGGTAATTATGGAAACAAGCAAATGGGGAATTCTTACTCTCAAACTTATAATCCAACTTGGAGGAATCATCCCAACTTTTCATGGGGAAATCAGCAAAATCAAGTCCAAAATCAGAATTTTCAACCACAACAGCAACAAGGAATTCCATATCAGCAAAATAGGCAACCATTGCCTAATTTTCAGCAGAAAAATATGAATCCTCCACCAAAACAGCAAGAACAAATTTCCACCACAGAAGCTTTATTACAACAGATTCTTGCTAACCAAAATAAGCATGATGAGGAGATGAGAGAGATGAAAGCAAGGCTAGAACAGATGCAAACACATAACAGAATGCTGGAAAATCAGATTGCACAACAAGCATCTTCCTCAAGTACCAAGTCTTTTGGAAAGCTTCCAAGTCAACCAGAAAACTCAAGAGAGCAGTGTCAAGCTATTACTTTAAGAAGTGGGAAAGTTGTAAATAATGAGAAGAGTGAAAAAAATGAGAAAAGTGTAAATAGTGAGAGGAGAGAAAATGAGAAAGAAATTGATGAGAATGAAAAACAAGAGAGTGCAGAAAAATGTAAAGAGAAAATTGAAGAGAAGGAAGAGAAGTATATACCTCCAGAGCCTTACAAGCCACAACTTCCCTTTCCACAAAGATTCCAAAAAGCCAAGCTTGATAAGCAATTTGGGAAGTTTTTAGAGGTTTTGAAGAAGCTATACATAAATGTGCCTTTTATTGATGCTCTTTCACAAATGCCCTCTTATGCAAAATTCTTAAAAGAAATTCTCTCAAACAAGAGAAGAATTGAAGACCATGAAACTGTAGCTTTGACAGAAGAATGTAGTGCTATCCTCCAAAGGAAACTTCCTCCAAAGCTCAAGGATCCAGGGAGTTTTTCAATTCCGTGCCACATTGGAGAATCATGTTCTACAAAAGCTTTATGTGATTTAGGGGCTAGTGTTAGCCTTATGCCCCTCTCCATTTATGAGAAGCTCAATATGGGAGATCTTAAACCAACCCACATTTCTCTTCAGTTAGCTGACAGATCAATTAAGTATCCTGAAGGGATTTTGGAGAACGTGCCTCTGAAGGTTGGGAAGTTTTATATACCTGTTGACTTTGTCATCTTGGACATGGAGGAGGATTCTAATATTCCAATTATCTTGGGAAGACCCTTTCTAGCTACAGCAGGAGCATTGATTGATATTAAAAGAGAAAAATTGACTCTTAGAGTTGGTGAAGATCAATTAGTTTTCAATATTAATAACACTATGAAGAAGCATCATTTTGAAGCTGATACTTGCTTGAGAGTTGATATCATTGATGAGCTGGTTGAAGAGCACTTCAGAAAGAAATATCCAGAAGATCCACTTGAAAATTGCTTGGTTCATGGAGGAGGCATAGACTATGACAACCCTCATGTGGCTGCATATGCTCAACATTTAGAGGGTAGTCCACCATTCATTTCTGCTCCAGTTTTTCAACTCACACAAAAGAAAAAAGTAGAATCTAAGCAACCATCATTCAAGGAAGAAGATGCACCTAAGGTAGAACTTAAGCAACTTCCTTCTCAGCTCAGGTATGAATTTCTTGGCACTAATAACACTTATCCAGTAATTGTAAATGCAAACATGAGTACTTTAGAGGCTGATAAGTTGTTAAGAGTGTTGAGACAATTTAGGAAAGTTTTAGGATATACCATAGATGACATTAAGGGAATAAGCCCACACTTTTGCATGCACAGAATTATTTTGGAAGAAAACTGTAAGCCATCTATTGAACATCAGAGGAGGTTGAACCCAAATATGAAAGAAGTTGTTAAAAAGGAAATTTTGAAGTTGCTTGATGCAGGGATCATATATCCCATCTCGACGATGCCAGGTGAGCCCAGTACATGTTGTCCCAAAAAAGGGTGGAATGACAGTTGTCAAAAATGAAAATAATGAATTAATTCCCACCAGAACAGTGACTAGTTGGCGAATGTGCATAGATTACAGAAAATTAAATGTTGCCACTAGAAAAGATCATTTTCCACTTCCCTTCATTGATCAAATGTTAGAAAGACTGGCTAGGCATTCTTATTTTTGCTATTTAGATGGATATTCAGGTTTTTTTCAAATCCCTATCCATCCAAATGATCAAGAGAAAACCACTTTTACTTGTCCATATGGAACCTTTGCTTATAGGAGGATGCCATTTGGGTTGTGTAATGCACCAGCCACTTTTCAAAGGTGCATGATGGCAATCTTCTCAGATTTCATTGAAGACATAATGGAGGTTTTTATGGATGATTTTTCTGTTTATGGATCTTCATTTGACATATGCTTGGCTAACTTTTCTAAAGTTTTGCAGCGATGTGCAGATACTGATCTTGTGTTAAACTAGGAAAAGTGTCATTTCATGGTTCAGGAAGGGATAGTGCTTGGATATTTGGTGTCTAACAGAGGAATAGAGGTTGATAAAGCCAAGGTTGAAGTGATAGAGAATATGGCTCCTCCTACCAATGTCAAGGGAATTCGAAGTTTTCTAGGACATGCCGGGTTCTACAGACGCTTTATCAAGGATTTTTCTAAAATAGCCAAACCTTTGTCTAATTTGTTAAGTAATGACATACCATTTGTATTTGACCAAGAGTGTTTGGATGCCTTTTGCAGGTTGAAGCAAGCTCTTATCACTGCACCAATCATGCAACCTCCCGATTGGAGTCTACCTTTTGAAATTATGTGTGATGCTAGCAACTATGCAATTGGAGCTGTTCTTGGTCAAAGAAAGGACAAAAAGGCTTATGCTATTTATTATGCTAGTAGAACACTGGATGAGGCCCAAACAAATTATGCAACAACTGAAAAGGAATTTTTAGCAATTGTTTTTGCATTGGAAAAGTTCAGACCTTACATTATTGACTCAAAGGTGGTTATATTTTCAGATCATGCAGCCATCAGGTATTTGCTCCTTAAAAAGGAGGCTAAACCTAGGCTCATTAGGTGGATTCTGATGCTACAAGAGTTTGATTTGGAGATTAGAGATAAAAAGGGAGCTAAAAATGTAGTTGCAGATAATCTTAATAGGCTGAAATTTGATGATGAAGAGATGGATGAAGTCCCTATTGATGAGTTTTTCTTGGATGAACAACTTTTCTCTCTTGTTGCTAAACTACCTTGGTATGCAGACTTTGTGAATTATCTATCTTTTGGAGTTTTACCTCTAGGAATGACATGGCAACAAAAGAAAAAGTTTTTACATGAGGCAAAATTTTATAGATGGGATGATCCTTTACTCTTTAGGAGATGTTGTGATGGTCTAATTAGAAGATGTATTCCTGATGAGGAGACACAGAGTATTATGCATCATTGCCATGCTTCTGATTATGGAGGACATTTTGGAATCTCTAAAACAGCTAGTAAAATTTTGCAAGCTGGTTTCTTTTGGCCAAATCTTTTTAAGGATGTGAGGAAATTTGTGTTGGAATGTGATAAATGTCAAAGGAGTGGAAATTTGTCAAAAAGAGATCAAATGCCCCTAAATGATATTCTTGAAGTGAAATTATTTGATGTCTGGGGAATAGATTTTATGGGGCCATTTCCTCCTTCATTTGGTAATAGATACATCCTAGTTGGAGTTGACTATGTGTCAAAGTGGGTGGAAGCTATTGCAACTCCATGATGCTAGAGTGGTAGTGAAATTCTTAAAGAAATTTGTCTTGAACAGATTCGGAGCTCCTAGGGCTGTAATTAGTGATGGGGGTTCACATTTTTGTAATAAACAATTTGAGAGCTTAATGAGGAAGTATGGTGTAGTGCACAAGATAGATACCCCATGCCACCCTCAAACTTTAGGACAAGTTGAAGCTTCTAACAGAGAGCTCAAACATATCTTGGAGAAAACAGTGAACAATTCTCGGAAAGATTGGTCTATCAAACTAGATGATGCTTTATGGGCATATAGGACTGCTTACAAAACCCCTATAGGAACTACTCCATTTAGGTTGGTGTACGGTAAGTCTTGTCATTTACCTGTGGAGCTAGAACATAGAGCATATTGGGCCATTCAGACCTTGAATTTTGACCTTAAGCAAGCTGGTGAAAAGAGACTATTGCAACTTAATGAGCTTGAAGAATTGAGGATGGATGCTTATGAAAGTGCCCGTATTTACAAAGAAATAACCAAAGTTTGGCATGATAAGCATCTTAGGAAAAAGGAATTCAAAGAGGGTGATTCAGTTTTATTGTTCAACTCAAGATTGAAATTGTTCCCTGGAAAACTTAAATCAAGGTGGACTGGTCCATATAGAGTTTCTAAGGTTTTCCCTTATGGAGCAATTGAAATTTGGAGTGAAAAATCTGGAAATTTTAAGGTCAATGGGCATAGATTGAAACATTAAATAACTGGAGACCCGATAAAGGGAGCAAGCTGTTACAACCTCTCCAATCCCTCACCTCTTTTTAGTGAAATTCATGAAAAGTCCAGCTAAGGACTATAAATTAGCCCTCTTGGGAGGCATCCCAAGTCCTTTTATTTTGCTTTTGCTGATTTACTTTTACTTTCATTACTGTTGTTTTTATCTTGAATCTCCCCAAATTCAATTTTTGACATTGTTGAATTTTGTCCCTTGTAGATGTATTTCAATGAAGAAAGGTTGGTGAACTGCTGGGGAGTGATTCTTAACTTGAAAATTTTGTCCTTTAAACTCTCCCAAAAATTGATTGGTTTTTGCTGCATAACCTGTGCAGGAGCTGCTACCTGGTTTATGCAGAGAGGAAAAAGAAATTCTGCAGCAAAGAAGTGTCTGCAGCAGATTACTTATGTTCTTGGTGAGGTTGGGTGTGTAACTTTTAAGTATATGTGCTTTTAATGTTAATATGGTGGTAAGTGGGTCATCTTTGTAGTTTTGAGTTTATTTGGGGTGTGAGATTTAAGATGGACATGCTGCATTTCCTTGGCATGACTTGGGGAGTTCATCATTTGTAGATAAATGCAACTTTATGCAGGTTTTATTGAGTTTTTATTGTGCTAAATGTTGATTTGCAGAATTTGAGTCAAAATGGCATGGGTCACAAATGGCTTTTATGCAGGATTCACTTTTACAAGCATGTGTGATGAAATTTTGATGAACTTTGTATATTGATGTGTTTTTGGTGAAGATTTCTCATGGTTTATGCTTCATGGAATTATCTTTCTTCATTCTAGGGTATTTTTCACACTTGCAAATCATTTTCCATTGCAATCTCAATCTTGTTGAATTGTGCATAAGCAACTGCATAGCTTGTGCAATCCTGCATAACCACAATTCTTGTCATTTTTCACCTTTATTGCAAGTGCATAAGGAGAGTGCATAGCCTATGCAATTCTGCATAACCTCATTTTGTCAAATTTCATATCTATCAAACCTTGCATAAGGAGAGTGCATGACTTATGCACAACTACATGACTTCAAATCCTGCATTTTCTCTCTCTGCCGAGACCTGCATAAGGAGGGTGCATGACTTATGCACTTCCGCATGACCACACTCCCCAAAAACCCAAAACCTGCCGAGAGGTGCATAAGCAGAGTGTATAACTTATGCACTTCTGCATGACTGAAAACTCTGAAATCCAGAATCTGCCTAGAGGTGCATAAGGAGAGTGCATGACTTATGCACTTCTGCATAACCACAAACCCTGAAAACCAAAACCCACCGAAAAGCGCATAAGCAGAATGCATAGCTTATGCACAACTGCATGACCACTCTCCCTGAAAGTCAAAACTTGCCGAACAGTGCATAACTTATGCACTTTTGCATGAGCTATTTCTCTGAAGTCCAAAACAAGTCGAAACATGCATAAGTAGGGTGCATAAGTTATGCACACCCATTAATCCCCTTATGCAGTCTTACACATCCAAATCCAAAAATTTTCTTCGACTCCCATTTTTCCCACCTCCCGACTTTTCTGTTCACTACCGTCCGTTCACTCCCATTTATTCCGGCATTACCTCTTTCCCTTCTTCTCCACGCTTATTTCTGCCGCCTTAACCCTAATCTCTTCTTGCATTTTTCTTTTCTTCCTCACCTTCTCCATCTTCACCATCGGGAACTATGGAGTCGCCTCCTCACTCTCCTCCAGCTTCTCCTCTCGAGGTCTCGCCATTGTCAATGCGACCTCCTAACCCTAATTCCCCTCCACAAGAAACACCCCCACCACTCTCCACAGCCACGTATAAACGAAAAATCAGGTCGAAATCCACCCGACCCATGGCCTCTGCACCTCCTCTCTCAAAACGCAAAGAACCACCCACCACCCCAAGGTCAGAGCCTCCACCCAAAAAGCCAAAAACTTCAACCTCCACACCCTCTTCCAGCAAAAAGCAATTGTTAGCAACCTCACAGGTCTCAAAACTACCTTGGTCCCTTCCTGATGCAACTCACAAAGCAACATTTAAACGACTTAAGGAAAGGAAGGTGCAACCCACTAGGTATATTTCTGTGGACTCTCTCCAGTCACTTGGTTTATTTGACAATGTAGTTGCCTATCTTGATGGTATGGGTTGGATGGAATTTGTGCACAAGCAAGAAATTGTTTACCCAGCTTTAGTTTTGGAATTTATTTCCTCATTCTCTGCCACCCTGAAATTGCATGATGTAGATTTTAAGCCAACTATGAAATTTAGATGTTTGGGGCAAAATAGAGAGTTATCATTGGATCAATTTCATAGCATTCTTGGTTTTGCAATTGATGGGCTATTTAGAGTGCCATATACAGGGGTAGAGGTAACAAACAAGGGTATTTGGAATGCTGCTCAATTTTGGAGAATTATCACAAACCAACCTCAGACTTTTTCTGCTGGCAGATCAAAAACCTCTCAAATACTTGACCCTGCACTTAGGTTTATTCATAGACTGATTGCTAGCACTATTTTGGGTAGAGGGACTAGTTCTGGTGCTGTGGGGAAATCTGAATTATTCATGTTATGGTGTGCATTTCACAAGGTCAAGGTTTCTCCTGGTTATTTCTTTTGTGAGCATGTGCCACCAAATCCATAGGTGACATTGTTTTGGGTGGGCTCATAACTGTTATAGCCAAGCATTTTGGTTTTAATCCTAAAGAGCACCCAATACCAGCACTTGTAGACACCTTATATTTTGATGCTACACACCTATCCAAAACAGGATTCAACCTGCCACATTCTGACATTGCACAACCAGCAACAGAAACTGAACCCATTGCACAACCAGAAGGCCAACCTGTCCCATCAGTTCCACAGCACTCTACTGAACCTGCCCCACCCTCTCAGCCTGCACAGGACACCCCAGCAGCTTCTACACAGCCCACACCTCCTACAGCTGAACCCTCCTCATCCACAGCCCCTCCTGCATTCAACACTAAAGCCTTATTCACCTATCTTGAAAGGCTTAGTGATGATATATACTTTGTGGATAGGAAGCTTGACACTGGTCTTGATACCCTCAAGGATCGTCATGATCACCTATTTGACCTTGTCATGGAAACCAGGGACAAGCAGAAAGAATTGAAAGAGATGATGAAGAAACTCATGATTTTTCTGGGAATGCCACCTCCACCTCCTCCAGCACCATCATTTCGACAGCAGCCAGATGCAACCAGCCCCTTAGCAACATCTATGGACAAGGGCAAAACAATAGAACTAGACTAGTTTTTGTTTTACTTTTGTTCAAACTTGTCAGACTTTTTCTTTGTACATATGTTCAAACAATTATAGTTTGTTTTGAATTCTGTTAGTTTGTTTTGAATTAGTTTGTTTCTTAAAGTTCTATTGGATGGCCATTATATTAGTTTTCCATTGATTTTCACTGCCTTTACTGCCCTTTTGTGCATAATTGTCCATATATTCTGTTTTGTATATTGTGGTTGCACATTTTTCCTTGCTAATCATCATGCAGCAGCTTTTGAATATACTGCACAGGCTGTGAATTCCCTTATGCAATTATTTTGCATAGCCTGTGCAGCCCTTTATGCCACTTATGCAGAACTGCACAGGCTGTGAATCCCCTTATGCAAATGTCCTGCATAGCCTGTGCAGCCCTTATTGCTACTTATGCAGAACCGCACGGCTTATGCACCCTACTTATGCACCTGTTGCAATGACACTTTATTCTCGCATAACACAATGCAACTACGTATGCATTCCCATTATCTCTTGAATTCTCATCTGCTCTATACCAGGTAACCTTTTCTTTTTGCTCTTAACATTTCACAATTCCTAGTAATTACTATTTGCTTTGAGTTTTGATAATACATTGCTTGAGACATTGAGGACAATGTCTAATTTTGAGTTTGGGGGTGAGCATTTTGATTTTTGCTTCAGTTTTCACATTTTGAGTATAAGAGCATCTCATCCCATTCCATTTACATATACTGTAAATATTTTACATATACATCCATACATACATATACATTACACATTTACACACATTATACATCACTTAGAAATTGTACATATTGCACACAAATAGATTCCCTCCATTTAGTTAATGCATTACTCATTTTTAGGAATCATGCATCATGCATTAAAATCTTTTGCCAAATCCCTTGAGTATTGAAAAGCTACCTATGAGAGTGATTTGACTTACCTTTAGTTGGGTTTGTGGATTGAAAGTTTCCTAAGAGGTGCAAGGTTTTGAAGTGTCTATCCCTTGCCTATATCTTCTTAGCCAAAAAGCCACCCAACTAGTCATTTGGAGATGGAAGTGTTTAGAGGGAATTATTGGATATAAGGTAGTCAAATGATGTCTCACCAATCCTAGAACAAATTTTCTAAACCTTTCAAGGCGAAATACCAGCTTGTACTTGAAGAGAGAGATGATTAAGCATTCTTTGATTTAAAACCTTCTCATTTTAAACCTTTGGCCATTTTTCCCAATTAAAATTTACCCTTGCAAACCCCTTTGAGCCTTTTTATCCCTATTTTTTTTTCTTGAAATCCTTATTACTACCTAGCCAATGAACCAAACACTCCAACCCTTTTCATGAGAATAACTATTCATAATATTAGGTACATAAAAAAAAAAAGAGAAAAGAAAAAAATACAATAAAAGGGAGAAGAAATGCTTGTCATCTTGTAAAAAAGGTGCTAGTATATGTGCTTTTTTTTTTTACCATTGTCATTCAAAATGAAAGAAATCCACCCAAAGTATTAAAAGAAATGAGTTTGGGGGTGGCAAATTTTAGGGACAATCAAAAAAAGAAAATGCAAGATACAAGTTTAAAGTATCAAAATGTCCCTCCATTTTATGTGTTTTGTAAAATATGCTAGCACTTGACAATCCTCATTGTGTATTTCTCTCTCTCCCATATAAAAAAATTAATAAAAAAAGAGAAAAAAAAATATATATAATAAAATAAGAAGTGTACCTTATGTTTCAAAATTGAAAATATTCTCATGCTTTGAATCCTTTTTACCCATTTTTCTTCTTAGCCTCATTTTGAACCCCATGGCCCCATTACATCCCCAAAAAAGACCTTTGATCTCTTGATAGTACTAGCTACATTAGTGGAGATAGGAGTAGGGAATTTGCCTATGGGATTGGAAAATTATCCATTCATTCATTTAATTCCATCACTCTATATAGAGACACTTTGGTTATTGATTGCCCTAGAATTCCTTTTAAGCATGACTCTTTTGATTGGTTGGTTTGGGGATTTTGAACGATAATTGACTTGATGGCTAAGCGGTGAAAGCTTGGATAAGCATTAGATTCTTTGCATTTTGAAGGATGGGTATATGGATTGCTGGTATGGCTGAAGGTGTGTTAAGTTACTTTAATAGGTAATTTTCATAGCTCTTTGGATAAGACACCCCTAAAAACTTTGCATCAGATTTTAAGTTTGCTTGAGGACAAGCAAAAGCTTGAGTTTGGGGGTATTTGATGCATACATTTTGCATAGTCATTTAGGTCTAATTTCATAGCCATTTTATTTTATTATTAGTTATTTTTAGCTAATTTCATTAGTTATTTAGTTAGTTTTTCATAATTGTCAATTTTGGATTAATTTGTAATTTTTACTTTGTTTTGTAGGAAAAATGGTGTTTGTGAAGGACTGAAAAGAAATTTTGCCATTGAGGAGTGACTTCCACAGCCAAAGATGTCAAAAACAAGTTTTCAAGTGGAAATATGCATTGACAAAATTGCGCATAACTTGCCGCATAAGCTATGTAGATCCGCATAAGGAGAAAAATCACTGTTCCAATACCTGCCGAAATGTGCATAAGGAGACTGCATAGCTTATGCACATTCACGCCTCCCTTATGCACTTTCACGGAATTGTGCATAACCTATGCACCAAGTCATGCAGTTTCGCATAAGTGAACCAGAAGCCAGCCGAAAACTGCATAAGGGACTGCATGACTTATGCAGTCCCATAAAGAGTTCATTAATGAGCTGGCAGAAGATTCCCTCAGAAAATCCCTCCTCAAACACACAATTTTAGGGCTCCATGTCAGAAAATACTATAAATAGTCCCATTTCCCATTTTAGAAGGAGAAAAAGAAGGGGGAGAGCAGAAAAAGGAAGAGGTGTAGGCAGCAGCTAAAGAGTCACTTTTACCTTCCACACCATTTTCAACCAAGATTTACAGATTTCTTTCCTTTCTTACATTCTTCCTACATTTCTAGTGTTTAGTTTATTGTTTCCTAGCTTAGATTAAAGCTTTATTTCCATACAAACTAAGAATTTCTTGTAAACATTATGGGTAGTGAGTAGTTTTATTTTGATTCTGGAGTAAGGGTTGTAATATTTGAGATATTTTGTGGATTTTGATTGGGTAATCCATATTTTGTGGTCTTAATGAGTTTTATTCATTTCTTGTGTGCTTAATGAAATGCTTAGTGTAGGATCCCATTAAGTGATGTTCTTAATCCATGGTCGAGGCACCGAAAGGAGAAGGCCTTGTGATAGATAATCAAGAAATTAGACTTAATTAACTTAGATCTAGAAATAGACTAAGGATTAAGAGGATTCACAGATTAATTAAAGAACCTAATGGGTCTTAATTAACTCTAACTCCACGAAAGTAGGATTAGATTGATTAAGGCACTCTTTGTCTCACTCGAAAGGGTATTCAAAGGATTTAAGAATTAATCTCCTTAAAACCCGTAAGTTCCACAAGATTGGATAACCAATTTAAAAATCCCAAAATAGCTCGAATATGAAATCCCGAACTCCGGAATCGCCTTTTTATAATTGTTAATTTCTAATCAAATTTAATTGCTTGCCATTTTAAATACTGCTATATTTGAGCTTGCTTATTTCAATTTGATGCAATTTTAGTTTAATTAATACATTGTTGGATAGATTATTAATTTTGCACATATAGATTTCATACTCAAATTCCCATCAATTTGTTACTTTAATTTCAAAGATAGTTCAATTTAGTCAACTTTTTATATCAAAAATTCAATCATTAACACAACTCCTCGTGGGAACGATATTTTTTTTATACTACTTGTACGACCCGTGCACTTGCGGTAGGGACACATCAGCGTCCTCGCTGAGGTTTGCCCCACCATCGCCCAAGGTTGCACGTGGAGCTGCTCTGATACCACAAATGTAATGGCTCGGCCTACTAATGATATTATCCGCTCTGGGCCGAAGCCCTCACGGTTTTAAAATGCGTCATTATGGGTTACGAACCGCCAACTTATAAACCCAACATCTCTCCCGTGTCTTGCCGATGTAGGATTTGCCTAGAGTGTTCGTATTGAATACACCTAATACAATTTAATATTAATCGTGTCGTGTCGTGTAACCTGTATAATAGAAGGGTTGTATTCATATTTAAATTTTTGACATGATTTGTTAATCGTGTCGTGTTTGTGTCGATGTTAATTGTATTCGTGTCGCGTTTTGATACGACACGAACACGACCCATCAACCTGAATTGTCACCCCTAGTCTTTAGTTTTCCCCATAGCATTATGCAAAGTAGAACTCTAAAACTATTTTAGTTTTATTGTTAGATTGAGTAGAATTCTTAATTAAATTAAAATAGAAGAGATTAACATTATAAATAGAATTATAGTGAAAAAATTATTTTAATTCATAAAATAAGATTATCATCCATTAAAAAAAATACTTTATAAATTACTGAAGATTTAATAAGCGCTATTATCCATCGCAGTCAATGAATTGAGACTAAAACTTTGGCCATTAAGGCAGTTAAAAGTGGCCTGATACTGTGAGTAATGGTAATTGTGGAATTGAGACTTTCACCATCATTACATAAAAGACTAATGCCACATTGAACATATGGTCAATTTCTAGAACCTTTTTAAAGTAGAAAAAGTTGTATTCCTACAATGATTTTACCAATAATTTTTATTTGGTCTTGATTTATTATAAATTAAAAATATAAATATCTAAAATCAATAAATTTTGTAATATATTTTATATTTTAATTTATAATAAATTAAATTTAAGTAAAAAAATTATTTATTTTACTCCATATATATATAATTTATTGTGTTTATTATATATTTTTTCAAATCATTTTAAAAATATTAGGATCATGGCTAAGTGATTAAAAAAATTCAAGCCTTTTATTAATTTAATTTTTTAATTTTTATGTTAAATTTAATTTTTTACAATTATTCTTAAAATGATAAAAATATCATTTTATTAAATAAAATAAAATATTATTTTAATATACACACATATTTTTTAAATACATATCATTTTAAAAGTTATAATTAAATTTCCTTCAATTATATCATTTACACTTATTTTACATTAAAATTGTTGAACTTTTTTATTTATTATGTCTTAACTACGAAATAAAATAGCAAGAAAAATGTGATTTAGATGTACAAATATAAGTAGAGAGGGAGAAATTTTAAATATTTAGATAATAATATTAGATTTATTGTTTAGTTATTAAATATTTTTCTACCAATACAAAGTTTTCTAAAATTAATGAAAATATCAAAATTATTGAATAAATTAATAAATATAAAAGGATTGACTAAAATTAATAATAAATGAAAATATTTAAATTATTTTTATTAATTGATGAATTTAATTGTTTTAATTAAATATATTATTAAAATTAAAAATAATATAAAAAAAACTCAACATTAAATTAATAAAACTAAAAGAAGTTATCTAAAACTAAAAAAACCTTACAAAGATTTTGATTTCTATTTGTCATTTAACCTCATTTTATTTTCAATACTTATCTTATCATTTATAGTGCCAAATAGAGTTACTGCCATTGCCTACCATCTTGGAACACTATTCATTCGTTGACACTACAACAAATTAACATGCTTCATGATTATGTTGTCCCCAAATAAGCTAGTTGATAAATTGTTATTTTATTAATTTTTTAATAATACATAGTTGGCTTTTATGATTACTTTCAAAATAAAATAAAATTATGGGTCTGTTTAGTATTATTGTTGAAACTACTATTGAGAAAATTACTTTTAAAATATATTAATTAGAGAGTATTAAATAATAATTTAAAATTAAATTTGATAAGTTTTAGTTATAAAAATACTAAAATAATAAAATAATTTTTTTACACTATTTTTTTTAATAATATTTAAAATGATACTTTTATTAAAAAAATAATTTTAAATCTCCAAACGCAATACCGCACTAACTCATTCTATCTATGAAAAAATATTGAATTTAATAATATATATATATATATATATATATATATATATCAAGTGATATTTATTTTTTAAAGTAATTATTTTCAAAAATATTAAACTAACAAAGAAAAGAGATTTCATTAAAAAAATAAACATAAATGCTTTTAAATTAAATATAATTATTTTATTTGACGAAGAATATAAATAGCCCTATTCATTATTGTTAATTTGAAATAATATTTTATTATATGATGTTGTAAAAAATATTATTATATATTTTTAATTTTTTATGAAATGACATTTTTTTATTAATATAATATATTTTATGAAATATTATACAATAATTAATTATGGGGTTGAGATGAAGTAGAAATTCGGTCGTTTTGCACTTGTCTCTCTATCCAAGACTTGTCTTTCTTTTTTTTTTTTTTTTTTTTTTCATTTTATAATGAAAACAGAGTTTAAATTATAATTAAGTTGAAGAGAGAAATGAACATCTCTAAGTCTAAAGGGGGGAGAATAGAAATAAGAATATTTTCCATAAAAACAGACTCCTCTTTAATATTAGTAGCTCATTTTGTAAAAATGTTGAGTGCAGTGATAAAACCTATTATACTAGAACTCAGGTTTAATTTCTAAAGAATACATTATTGGGAGAGATAATAACAAATCTCGAAAGGATTAATCTTTTATTAACTATAAAACAGACAAAAAAAATACTTAATTAAAAAAAAATAAACTTCTATCCGACCATCCTTTTCTATTATTCGGTCAAAGCATTTTATGGCATATGGGTTACACAGAAGAAAGTTAAAGAAATAGGATTTATATAAAGTGGATGTGAATGATGTGATAATGAAACTTCAATATCATGAGATATTAGTAGCTAGTCTAGTGCCCTCAATATTCAATCAAAGCTTCAAGTTGAATGTTAGAGGTGATCGCATTTCCCTCTTCTTCTGTGTGTGTTGTATTTTTTTCATTCAAGCCTTCCAGTAGTGGTAATTAAATAATTAATTAACATTTTTTCAAAGCTAAATAATCCAAAGTTGAATTCAAATTTGCTTGACTTGGACCTCATAATTGTTGGCTTAAATCTCTCATTGATTATCTCCGCTCACAATTTGGAAATTTTATTTAAATATAAAGTGTAAAACATTAGTAATTTTACAAATAATTCGATGTTACTAAAACATTAGTAATTAATCCCAAGATTAACGAAAATAAAACTCTAATATCTTTTAATTCTCAACACCTCGGAATCATATTAATAACCTTGAATTATTTGGAAAAAGTATAATGCATCTGTGATTTTTTATTTTAACCTATTACACTTTTATTTTTTTTTTAATTTTTTTGTCTATTATATAGTTTAATTTTTTGTTTTTAAAATAAATTAATAAGTATAATTTATTCAACTCAATGATAAATAATTAAATTAATTAATTATAAAGTGAAAAAATTATCAAGTGATATATTTAATCATTTTTATCAATAAATTTCAAAAATTGTCTAATATTTAATGATATGAAGTGATATTATGGTAAAAAAAAAAATTAATTAGATTCAGAGTGGATCGAATTAGATTTGAAAATAATTATCATCTCTAATATTCATGGATACAAAATTCAGGAATAAATTAGTTGAACATAACAGTAAATCGTTAAGGAAGACTCGGTTGCCATTCTTACATATGCTCATGACTCTATAATTGATGTGTCATCTCTCTCTCGAAAGTGCATGACCTATCACAAGTCTTAGTCACCCACATATACACATGACCAATCCTTAAATCCTTGGCATGCCTATTAAAGTGAACAAATTTTCTACCCAAAATATGTTATAATCATTATCAAATTTGAAATTATTTCTAAAAAGTAGGTGAACTGCACTAAATTTTAACTTAGACTTTTGAGTTTATCTTGAATTCACTCAATTTAAAATGATTCATAAACTATTTCAATTTGCATGAATTCAAATGATCCATAAAATCAAGAGTTGGTTTAATTCCAATAATTTAATTTAAAATTGATTTAATTAGATTGATTCCATAAACTTAAAATTTAATTTAAAAATAAAATTAATAAAAAATTATTTTTGAAAAAACAATATTTTAATCTAAAAAATTTGTAATCTGTAAATTAATTTAAATTTAACTTAAAAACCTTTTTATTTAATAATTTAATGAATAATCTAAATCAAACTTACAAATTAAAATGAGTCTGAATCAGCCTGACCCAACTCATTTCGCAATTGCTTGTCATAATTGCAGTACCTGCTAGGCCTATTCATTGTTGGGCTTGGACTCGTCACACCTGGTCCAAGTTTGACCCAATCTATTTTGAAGTAATCAAATTGAGTATTTTCAAAGTAAAATTTCCATTTAAGAAATAGATTTGCTGTTATAGATACTCTGTGTGCATCATTCTTGTCGGTGCAAATACTGAAAGGATAGTCGAATTAAATGAAGTGATTTCTTGATAAGAAAATTTTATTGGTGATAGAAAGAATAGAAAAGTACAAAGACTAGGCAGTGGGCGGTGCGTACTCTTTTTATTTGTAGTTACGATAACACCGAAGGAGTTTACAGGGGAAATTTTCTGAGTGGTGGTCTAGAAAAAGGGCCATAGATCAAACCCTTGGCTATAATCTTATATGCAGCTTCTGTCAAGTGAATTCCATCCCAATTTGCGTAAGTGGATGGATTTTCACATGCTTTTGAACCTATGTGACCGCACCTTGCTGAATTGTTGAAATTGTACGGTCCACCCCCTCCACAACAGGCTGTTAGGACTCCATTGTAAAATCCTGCATTTAGTTTCATCATTTGATTAACTAAAGTAGACTACAAGTTTAATTCTGCATCTTTCGTTAATTTTATCAATCTTTGATTTGCAAGAAAAAAAAAAAAAAAACTGACCGTAACGATTTGGTGAGTGATTGATACGCTTGGCTGCAGCGTAATAATCAGCATAAATAATCCTTGCATGTGGGTACTTGAGTCTGAGGATCTCCAGGGCTCCTTTGAGCTGTTTATTATGGTACTTGGAGAAAGCATTGTAGGCTTTCAAGCACCCATGTTTATCATAATCTTCTTTGTTAGGGCTTTGAAACAAGGTCAGGTACACTGCTGAGCATCCGATTGGCAAATTCCCTGGCACCAACAATTCTACTGCACCTTCCTCTATTAATAGCTAACCATAATGCATTAAAATTTTAATATTTTTATTATGTAATGTAGGTCATTTAATATTCTAATTATATCAAAATAATTAAAAAGTCAAGATCATAATATATATATATATATATATATATAATATTTTTGTACAATTAATAACTTACTGTGGCAGCTCCAGCTATTGCTTGAACAACGAGTGGTACAGAAGCACGAAGTTGTTTAATGCTCCCACCGACAAAAGAGGCATAGTTATAGTCATTTCCACCGATTTCTCCCACAACAAATAGTGATTTGTTGAAGTATTTATCACATTCTGGTGAAAAAAAGAAGGAAAAGGAAAAATGTTACGGGAACTTAATAGATGTGCGTATTAATTAGGTGTCTGTCACCGTCACCTTGTTTAGTAGTGCAAAGGGAAGGCTTCAACTTCTTGAACCAGTCAAGCTGAACACTCAGTGAATCGTTAGTCCACAAAATTTGCCCAATATTATGCTCATAGAAAAATTTAGAGTCAAGTGCAGTGGCTCCTGCAACCGCAAAATTCACGCCATGTTTGAAATCTTGGCCTTTGCCAAGCCCTAGAAAGGGTGGCAAATATGGCAACCCAGCTGCCTCAGCTGCATATTTGAAAATTATACTCTCACGTAAGCGTACAATGTATTGCAGATTCAACTATAAAATCAAGAAGAGAGAAAAGTACCAATGAAATCGATAACTAGACGTCCATCTGAGCACCTCCCTGTTGGGTGGCGAAAGAAGGTTTCGCCATAAGGGAGCTTTCCAATGACAGGAAATGCCAAGGCACCAGAAAGAAGGAAATTTCCAGTGTCACTAAGAGAGTCACCAAAGTTGAAAACTGAGTCATACTGTAGAGAAGTTGCAGACACTGCCCCAGTGAAGCCAAAAACAAGGAAAAATGGGAGACAGGTGATGAAATTTTTCATGATGGAGGATTGGGAGAAATAAGGATATGAAAATTTGCTAAAACAATAATTGTAGGTTCTTCATATGCGCTCTTAATACATATGAGCGTTGACTGGCTGGTAGACGTTTGCAGTTTGTGTGTTAATTATATAGGCAACTTCCACCAGATTTTACACTTATCTCATTATGACTTGCCTAAATCTTTATCCTTGCGACTTCACTCAAATTTTTGGTTTTTGTTTGTGTAGGCCCAATTTGCTCATATATAACTATTAAAAATAAGCAACAGAAATGTTGGTGAAGCATTTAATTCATGGATATTATTGGCAGATTAACACATAATTTGTGTTATTAAAGAGAAACATATAAGATTAATTCATTATAAGTATGAATTGCCACTGTTAATTAATTAATCATTTAATTATTATATCTTCATAATGGTCTTGCTAGTGATGATGATTTGCTAATTTGACTTAAAATTTGCTGCCTGTTACAACTTTTCCTATTAAGTAAGATTAATTATTTTAAGCAAGTAAACATGTACATGTGGCCATGTGCTTTGGACTACTCTTTCAAGACAGTTTATGACCCACTCACATAATAATTTAACATCATCCAAATCTGCCACTTATATCACAATAGGAGTTTGGTTGAGTAGTTGAGCTATAATAAGGGCAAGCAAATTGAATACTTGTTCAAAATTTTGTTTTAATTAGAGTGGCAATCAAATCAGATCAAATAAAATTGTTTTAGATTATTTTTTTTAAAAAAATTAAATATATTATAACTATAATATCTTGATTCAATAATAGAATTAAAATATTATTACCCTAAAAAAGATTATAGAAATAAATCAATTAGAAATAAGTTTTATAATAAAATTGATAATAATTTTTTTCTAATTACTTATGATTATATATTAAAAAAATTTTGAAAATTTTATTATAAATTCACTTACAAATGATTTTCATGATTTAATATATTATACATGATAAAATAGATAAATTGATGCTGGAAAGTGTTCAATACTATGTTACATGAAGCTTAAAATTTGTCAAAAATTTAGTACTTAAACATTATAATTTCAATAAAAAATATGTGTATATTATCAAAATTTTGTTTAAAACTTTTTTTCTAATTTATAATATTTTTTAATAAATAAATTTATATTATATAATAATAAATAAAAATATTCTCTTAGAAAAATTTTAGTGTCTCGCGTTCCAACGGAAAAGTTCCCACGCCATGCCACCTGATGGGAGAAAATTTTTGGTGCCCTGAGTTGAACACGTGGCCAAATGACAACCAAAATTGAACTATACAGAGACACATGTTTCTTTTGAAAGGAGCAATCAAAGTGTTCTTTTTTTTTTTTTCCAGAAAAATGAAGGCTATCATTCATGAGAAAGTGAGTACAAGTCGTCTTGAGTTAGCAGATACATGAGATGAGGAGAGGGATTTAAAGTCCACCTTATTACAACATTACTAGTTCTGACATTAACTGCTAGTCAATCAGCACATTTGTTTGCTGATCTAGGAATAGATTTGATAGTTAAACCTTGAGTAACTCTCAGCAAATTCTTAACTTCATGAATGATAGCCTCTAGAGCACAAGGGACGGGAGCTAGAGGATGGTCAAAAAACTGACAAAGCTGCATTGAATCTGTTTCAATAATGCAAGACAAGAAGCCTCTGTTAATAACGAAATAAACAGCTGCTCTTATTCTCTTAATGCAATACCTTCAGCCACCAATGGGGAAATATATTTAAAGGCTGCTGAACATCCATCTATTAAGGCACTTTCAGCATTTCTGACTAAGCATCCACAAGAAGCGGCATCCGACTTGCTATTATAAGAGGCATCCGTATTAACCTTGTTGACACCCACTGGTGGAAGACTCCACAAAGCCAAATCCAGACGAGACGCATAAATAGACGCATAAATAGAAACTAAGGGAGAATGTTGTTGTGGAGGGGCGATGGCTTGCACTACCCCAATAGCATTCTGGGCCTTGCGCAGAGAAAGCAAAGGATTTGGCTGAATGGCATTAAACACAAAATTATTCCTTGCTTTCCAAAGCTGCCATGATAAGTGAGCAGCTAACTGAAGTTCCATCTGGTCATGGGAGGAATTGATTAACATAATGTAATTTATCCAATCAGCATAAGACCCGAAACCTTCCTCCCGAGGGTAAAACCCCAAAGATGATCCATACCAGGACGCCTTTGCATGAGGGCAGAAGAAAAAAAGGTGCTCTAATGATTCCTCCTTGTTGCCACAGACTTGACAGCATGGGTTTGGGGTACACCTTCGCTTGAACAAATTTACATTGGTAGCCACAGAATTATTTGCTGCTCACCACACAAAGTTTTAAATCTTAGGAGGAAACTGAAGTGACCAAATTTTTTTCCAAAAAGAAGATGGAATTTATGTGGAAGTTGAAGTAGATCGCATGGGCTCTGTTGAAATTTGGGCTTTCTTCGACAAATAATACACAGATTTAACATTCGGAACTCCAAATCCAAAGAAATGCCAAATCATATCAGGTTCTGCAAAGACATCTGCAATTGGAATTTTCATAATTTCTCTGCATTACAAAGGTGAGAAAGAAGCATGTAAAACATAAGGATCCTAATGCTTGGATATTGGATTAATCAAATCTGCAACATAAATCACGGGGCTATCTGGCGGTCTTGTGCATCCGACTCTGAAATCTTGTAAAGTGGGCACCCATGGATCATTCCAAGCATTCACAAATGAAGGGCCTTTAATATTCCATCTTAATCCAGGTTTCAGCGCTTATCTTCCACAAATAATACTTCTCCAACCCCATGAATTGTGGTTATCTCGACGAGCTTCAAGAAAATTGGAAAAGGAAAATAAATTCCTTTTAGGATGCGGCCCCATAAAGACTGAGGGTTCTTTAGCAGTCTCCAAGCCTGCTTTGCCAAGAAAGCAATATTAAATATCTCCAAGTCCTTAAAACCAATCCCACCCTCACTTTTAGACCAGGAAAGCTTGCCGCCACCCAAATTTAGAGATAAGTTGATGAATTTCATTGATGAGGCTACTTGGAAGCTTGCACACCAACATAATGTAGGCCGGAATGGCCTGGAATACTGATTTGACTAAAATCTCTTTCCCTGCTTGAGAGAGGCATTTACTTGTCCATCCTTTGAGCTAATTAACCACCCTTTCCTTAAGAAAAAACAGCGCCTCGTATTTGGATCCACACCAAGGAACTGGAAGACCCAGATATTTAGATAAGGAAGCCGAATTTGGGATGCCCAATAGGTCTACAATAACACGCTGCAATTGAGGAGCAATCAAAGTGTTTGATAGTAACATTTTAACAATTTGCATTTGAATACTGATTATTTCCAGTTTCTTGGGTTATCGTTTATTTAAAGGCAGAACGGGAAGAAGGATATCTGCTTCAGTAGAATTATTGACTAACCCTAGCTATCTATCAAATTAGTGAACTGGCAATTACACCTTTAGATTTCTCATAATCGCTACTTTGAAATTAATCTAGTGTACCCAACTAAACCTACTTCAATTGATGCATATTGTTTTAACTAAAAAATATGGATGTCATTGGAAAATTCTCATTTTTGCTGAACTGGCTTCCATTTAAGCAACACAGTAAAATGGCCTAATTTTATTGTATATCTGGATAGAACTAGTCACAGAAAAAAGTGAAAGATGAAGCTCAAAATGAGCATATTCATAAGTAAGCTACATCTCAGCAAATTGAAGAGAGGGCACAGCTCCATCACAGCATCACCTGACATTTGAATCCGCTTGTGAGAAAGACAAGCTATGAATGCATTAAAACCTGGAACAGGACACGGGTCTGGCAGAATTCCTTATCTATGAAATTTGTGTGTGATCTTGATCATGTCAATAGAAATCTAAATTGTAAAAGCCCCGTCATGATAAGTTTAATGTTCTGATCACATTGAATTCTTTTCTGCAACCACCTTAAAATTTAATATACATCATACAATGGTTACAATCACATGGCTCGAAAGGAAAAGCAGAAAAGAGTGACAAGACCCAGAGGAATCTCATACAAACATGTAGTTATTTCTAGTTTTGATTTAGATCATGGAACCAAAGTTCGGGTTACTTGGATTTCCAATCTGCTTATTTTTGAACATCAAAAACACCAGATCATCATTGTGGATTTGGAGGACGGCTGTTTGCAGAAGAAACTCTGGATCCCCATTCCAGCAGCTCTTTGCTAGTGTCATCCTTGTGCACCAGAACTTCAATGAAACATAGAGAATTCTTTTGTTCTCCTGTTGCTGTTGCAATTGCTTCTGTCAATTCATCCTCTGTTCGAACCTGTATTAATAACCCAATCCATCAGCACATCCAAAAATGAATAGTCACAGTAATCTTAACTGCACAATGCATATTTGTGTTTGCAGCTTATAAATTTCATCACCCTCTGTTGTCCAAGGTTTACATTTCTGATAAATTTTTAGTTTTCAATCCGCCAGTCTAGTTTACAAGGTCATAGGACCTGACAAACACTGGTGCAGCAGGGAAAAGATGTGGATAGCTAAAGGAAAGAATTTGTTGACCCAAGAACACACTTAAAAATTGAAGGGGAAAGTCTAAAGTGGGAAGAATACATTGATTATAACGAAAAGAATGTGGGATTCAACAATGCAAAGAATTTTTGTAGCTACGTGAATAAAGGGTATCTTTCATAAATTTGGAGATTCTGTCGCAAGGAACGAAAAAAGCGACACCAGTATACAGCATAAGATAGGAAGGAAAAATCATAATAAAGGATATTTATTCTACTCATGCTAACCTTTGCTGTCCAGCATTTGCCTTCACCATTGTGGATGGCATTGACAAAGCCAGCATAATCCCAGTTCTTGATCACATTGTAGGGGCCATCATGAATCTCTACTTCAATTGTGTAACCCCCATTGTTGATAAGGAATATTATACTCTTTTGTCCAGAACGAATCATTGTTGAAATTTCCTGAGCTGTTACCTGAACATAGAGAAAGTATTACGACACCCTACACCTTAGCAATTTGTTAGTCACAGGATAGCACATTTTCTCAATTTGTTATTATTATTATTATTTTTTTTTTGGAGACACACCTTTCCAAATCCTTCCCTGTATTCATTTTCTATTTCTCCTTTCTTCCTTTATGGGCGACAATGAAGGTGTCTTACCTGATATCACTGTTTGCCCATCATTAAATCTTTTCAACTTCCCCTAAATTCCTTCTCTCAAAAAATTAAAAAATAGAATTTTAGAATATTTTCAAGACTTCACTAGTTTAAAATGATGGATTATGGCTGCTGAGTAGTAAAAGTATTTTGCACTCATATAGATTGTCACTTTTCTTGTATTATTCTTTTTCTTGTATTATCCTTCTTCAATGTTGTATCAGGGTGAATATGTGCTTATCATCACAAATGTGCTTATCATCACTCACCTGGAAACTCCCATCACCAATGCAAGCAATTACACGCTTATTTCTGGCAGCCTGAGCATATCCAAGAGTGGCACCAACAGACCAGCCAATAGATCCATACTGCATCTGGAATTCATACCTGAATAAAATCATTTACAAACAACTGCCAGCCTGTTAATGATGATAAAAAAAGAGGAGCACGTTCAATTTTTACAACTCTCATGCATACTGCATACTCACCCACAATTCTCGGGAAGGCGAAGTTTCTGACAGTTGAACCAAGAATCTCCAGTTTCAGAAATTACTGCAGTGTCTCCACTTAGCATTTGCTATTTCAAATATAAAGCAACGTTAAAAACAATTGGCAGTCCAATGAAGATACACTAAGAAAGCACAAAAATAATAAACTATGAAGGAAGAACGCCACTTCTTCAATATTTATGCTATCAGGCTTTTTAGAAGTCTCATATTTTCTCCTACTAAAGCCAAAACTCAAGAGACCGATACAAATTAATAATTCATATTATTACTTAGGTTAAACCCCTGCATTAACATAATAGCTCCACGAAAAAATAGTCAAATGAACAGAACTAGAAGATCCAGTAACAAAAATTAAAAGCATCTGACTCTTTTTCCAATAGAAGGAAATAGTGGAAAGTAAGAGCCAACCAGCTAGACAAATATTTGGACTCTAATTATGAATAATTGGCATATGTTAAGCCAACTACACCAAGAAAATCAACTGAGAGACAGACGAATGTTTCTATGATCATGCACTTAACACACATCTCATATAATCTACAACTAGTGAGATTAATTTACATTGTGCACGTGTGCTTACCTGAATGTGCTTGAAGAGTATGTTGACCCTAAGAGGTTCATCCTTCTCACACTTCAGAGGGACGCCTGGAGGGACAAAGATACGTTTGTAATTTTCCATGGCTGTGCTGTTCTTTTTCAACTTCTTGGCCAATGCACTTAAGAAGTCAGCCATAAATACCCAGCCAAAGGAGGGGCCATTGCCTATAGTCACACGATTAGGTTGCACTACGATCGCCTTCTCCTTCCTGATCAGCAAGGAATATCCAACAGAGCTGTAATCATTGAAGATGGGGCCAACAAAAATATAGGCATCAGCAGACTCCACTATCTCCCCACAAAAGCTAGTGCTGACAGCACCCCAATATGTCCCAATGAAATGTGGATGCTGTTCTGGCACTAGCCCTTTGCCTGAGGGCATAACAGCTAATGGATACGTACTGGCATCTGCAAGCTCTAAAAAGGCCTCCTGCGCCTTTGCCACCCTTAATTTAGGTCCCCCCACAATGACAGGTTTCACAGCTTTGTTCAGAAATTCAGCAGTTGCTTCAACAGCTGCTTCTAATCCTAATTGATTGCTTACACTGCACGAAAAAGAGGCAAAGGGCACCACTTTAGGTTCTCTAATCATGAGTTTTTCATAACAATGATATTTAAGAAAGGATATTAAACAAGCTAAAACACAGCCCATCTCTAGTCTTTTCCCTGTTCAATAGAATAGATAAGAACATTTGACAAAAGAATGCACCAAGAACAATCTTCAGGAGTAAAACGTAGGGTTAAGATTCACACATAACAAAATCAATTGAAAACAAACTGAGATCAGCTAAGATGATGATTTGGACTTGGATATGTTTGTCCATCGCCAATAGTTTAAAATTATAGACTACATTGCAACTCCTGCAGGAAACAAGGTGGGGAAGATCAGCCATAAGATGAGAAGTTGAGAACTATCTAAAATTCTATCCGCTGGAAGATGCACTCTGCATCTGTGGATGTATGCCTGAGTTTTTCCTATTTTCAACTAATTCAGAACAATTTAGTTTACAATGCTTGGAAGCATGTCTTCCAACTTGCTTACTGACAAAAAATCAGAAAGACAGCACTACAAATTACAAGGCTATGATTAAATTCTATTTTCAATCAAACCAGTCAAATTGCATTAAAGATCACCAAAAGACCAAACAAACTAAAAAAATTCAGAAACACTGAATAACAATGAGAGAGACGGCATACTTAGGAGCAAGAAGAAATGGCACAGGGTCCCTAGCGAAGGTTGGATGAGGAATTCCGGGCAAATTACAACTTATGCTAATATAAGCGGGCTTGCTTTCCTTCATAGCAGTAGAAATTGCAGTGTCAATCTGCTCATGTGCATCATCCAAGTTATTCACTACTGCCTGCCACATTACCACCATCAGGATCATCACCACACAGTATATATAATATAATAATATATACGCATATACATACGTTTAAACACTATACATTGCCAATATAAACAAGTATAAATATACAATTTCTATATGATATACGTACACATAGATTAAAACTTACTTGAATACAGGTGACTGTCTGGAAGCACCTGAGCTCCTGGCTAAAATCAGGCAACCCAATGGTGTGATGCAAAATCCGGTTAGTCCCATAATCATTAGAATTGGGGCCACCGACAATACAAATTAGCGGCAAATTCTCACTATAAGCACCAGCAATAGCATTAATCACACTGAGACCGCCCACAGTGAAAGTCACCACGCAAGCCCCCACGCCTCTGGAACGTGCATACCCATCGGCTGCGTATCCAGCGTTAAGCTCGTTACAGCAGCCGATCACGTTCAGCCCAGGCTCTGCAATCAGATGATCCAGAAGTGTCAAGTTAAAGTCGCCGGGGACTGAGAAAACATCACTGACGCCAATCTCCACCAGTCGCCGAGCCAAATGGCGCCCCAAAGTCCCCGTGCATGCGCTCCCTGGGACAGGAGGCGGTGTGGAGCTGGGATGAGCAGCAGAGCCCATTTGATTCGCAGCTTCCATGTAACAATACAAACGTATAAACGTCAAAAAGATGGAAATTTTACAAAGTGGGATTTAAGATACCAATGAGAGAGTTAATTACGCGTAGGTTTTGAGGGGTTATGGGTGTGATAAATATATATGTTATGCGAGGTTGGTTTTTCGAGCAAAGAGTTTGCAGGGAAGAAGTGATGGTTTTTGGTTATGTTTTTTTAAAACTATGGGCAACAAATGGGTTTTCGGAGAATGAAAAGGAAAATTGAGAATTGTAAGTGAGAGACAACAAAGAGAAAGAAGAAAAGTCATTGGGAGGATGTGGAGTGGAATGTTCAAAAGAGCAGACTGGAAACTGTTGTGGGTTTCTGGAGTTGTCTTGGTTTTGTTTTGACTAGAATTTTAACCATTTGATGGGTTGCGAGTGTCAGCGTCCATGGCCCTTCTAGAATAATAAATAATAAATAATATTTATTTACATGTGATTAAAAAAATAATATATATTTGCATGATAATATGTTATTTGACGCCAATTATAGAATACACAGCAAGCACTATACTTTTAGAGCTTTCTCATATACAATTAACTATTCATATTTAAGGGAAGGTGAAATGCATGATTTTATATAGAAAGAGTATATGATTCAGAGTCCACAATAATCTTTTGTTGAAAAAAAGACCACAACTTAAAAAAAAAAAAAATAGAGCTGGTTTCCATTTGAGACGGGAGTTCTATATGTGTTAATTATAAATATCCATTCATTTTATATTAGTTTAATTATTATTTATAATATTTTTATATTTATTTACTATTTTTTATAATTACAAATCATTAATAAATTTTAAAAAAATTAATTTGAATACATAAAAACTTTATAATTAATAAATTTTAGAAGAATAACAGTAATATAAATTAAAAATAAAATCAAATCACTAAAAACTTTCATTGGAGAGTTTAGTTTGGCTTGTCAATCATTTTATTATTTTTTTTCTCTGACACTATGTTTCGATAAATTTTGAAAGAGAAAAAAAAATAAAATGAAGAAAATATTTTTTATTTTTTCTTCTTTATTTTCTCTTCTTGTGTTTGGATACATAGAAAATAAAAAAGAAAAAGTAAAAGTTAACGTAAAAAATAAAAGGTAAATAATACAAATTTAGCTTTTTTTTCTTTGATTTCTCATTTTCTCTCAAATTTACATTTTGCTTGGATAAATAATTAAAAAGAAAGGAAAATCAAAGAAGGAAATATTTTTTTATTTTTTATTACTTATTTTCTCTTTTTGTGTTTAGATAAGTAAAAAAAATAAAGGATGGAAAATAAAAAATAACAAAATGAACTACTTTAACTCTTTGATTTCTTATTTTTTTCTCTAAATTGAAGATAAAATAACTAGAGGAAAATATGATAAATTTTATCTCCCTTCTTATTTTTTTTTCTTTTCAAACACGAGAAAATATCATGTCAACTTTATTTTTCTTCTATTATTTTCCTTCTCCTTCCCTTTTCACCTATCCTATCCAAACAAAGTGTTAAAGAGAAAATAATTAGAGAAAAATAAAATTTATTTTCCATTTCTTTATTATTTTTTCTCTCTTGAAAGTGTTTCTTAAAATTATTTTTCTTTAATTATTTTCTTTCCTCTCCTTGTTCCACCCATTCAAACATGGTGTAAATATCAGCCGGATTTAGACCAAATGGGCTTTACATTTCGCGTGATGACTGAATTGTCACATAAATACTAGCCGAAAAAGGCCGTTTCCATTGGAGTTTACAAGTTAATTAATTGCACGTAGTTGCAAAAAAGGAAAGAATAGTATTGCATTGCAGCCACTTGAATTTTTTAAGACTCTGGAAAACTATTGCTTACATATTTTCAGTTTTTGGGGTTTGTAAACTATAGTTCAAATGATATAGAGAACTGTGAGATAGTCCTGAAAGCTCATAACAAGAAACAAAATCAATTAGTTAAACTAAAATTAATATTATTAGTTAAAAGCTGTACATGCTAATGCTATCGTTGATAAAAACTAGAAGTAGACAATTAAAATTAAACAAAAGCTCATTATTAACTCGTTCTCCTAAAAGGAAAAGTGGCCAGGAATTAAGATAAATGGATGTGTCATCGTCCTCCAGAAAAGAAGTCAAAAACACTAAAACTAATGAATTATTCTAAAAGAAATATCTGAAACCCTAACAAGGCATCTTGGAGGTGAACCACTTCATGATCGAAATGGAAGCCTTGATCAATCCCAATGCAAACTCGACTGTAGGCCTGTTTGGTATTTCTATTGAAATTGCTGTTGAGAAAATCACTTTTTTAAATATACTAATTAGAAAGTATTAAAAAATAATTAAAAATTAAATTTGATCAGTTTTAGTAATAAGAACACTAAAATAATAAAATAATCTTTTTCAAACTGTTTTTCTCAACATCTAAAATAGTATTTTTATTCAGGAAAGCAGTTTCAAGCTTTGAAATTCAATACTGGACAGAACTTATGACAGTTATGCAAAAGTAGCATGGGCATATGCAACTCACCTTTGATAAATATATAAATTTATTTTTAAAATTTATAAATTTATTAAATCAACTTATAAAATAAGATAAACATTTTCTAAGTTATATATTAACTTAATGATTATAGTAAATATATAATATCTAAAATAAGATGTTCTAAAAGTTTAATTATTACCAACTATAATCTCCCTTTTAATCTAAACAGCACTCTCCATTAACATTTTCCCATCGCAGTCAACCATTTCCGGTTTGATTGAACTTTTTTTTTTTTTTTAAATCACGGTTTGATTGAATCCAAAGCCACCTTAGGTTGAGCTGTTTGATTCTTTTTCTTGAAAAAAAACAGGGAGCATTTGGGTTCAAAAGATATGACCCACATGGGAAGAACAATCCTAGATCATAGCTAAAAGTCTCATCGCAATTCATAATAATTGATCCGATGCTTCAATACAAGAGCAATTCAAGATGAAAAAGATTGAACAATTAAGGTGACACGATTGAATTTTTATCAATATATGGTGTCAAGACTGGAAATGATGGTTTGATGGTGCAAAAACTAAATTTAAACTAAATTATTGGCACAATCAATTTATGGCGCGCATTAAAAGAAATTTAGTGTGATTACCAAAAAAAATCAAATCACTTTATTATGACTTAGGCCATCATATTAGTTACAACTGTTCAACAAACTCTTCTTGTCTTCTCATGCTGCTCCATAATATGAGAACTACAGTTAATTGTATAGTCACAGTAATCAGGTGGAAGATAAGTAAGAACCTGTCCTTTCATCTGCTCATGGACATCATGGACTTCAATGAAGCATTCCCTAAATAATTAGATTCAAACTATGCTGGTTAAAATGCCTCTGATCCAAGCCACCAGATCTTCCTAATTCAATTTCATGCAGTTCCTCTGGAACAAAGGAAACAGCATCAACAAAGATAATAATTACAAACACTACTCTACTGAGGAATCAACATTCAGGAAGAAAATGGGAATCAATCTTGCTCTTGAGTGTCCATCAGAAACCCAATCAATTAATTGTTTCAACAAATCAACATATTAGGTTAAAGGCTTGAGCACCTGGACCTAAATCATGGAGGTTAACAGTCCTGCTATCACTTGAAGGGATTCCTTTAGCTCCTCACCCAATATTCTTCTGTACTAAACTCTAACATTTTATCTCTATTCATCTGTGTTTTTCTTGATATTCATCACTTCCTCCATCTAGAACCCAATGATTCCAAAGCTATAATAATCCACAACAAGCTGATAATGTAAACTTCTCCAATGTATTTTTTGCATCTTTAAGGATAAATGGAACATTTTTCTCTGATAAGCACTATATACCTTGAAAATCATATAACAAAGTGAGCTTTGATAAATGTATCATATGAATAATCCTTACAGAGCATTTGAAAAGGATAACCACTTCTCACTTAAAATGCTAGTTCACTTCTTTTGCCAACCTCAGCCTTGTAGTACAACTTTCGGTCCCAATCCAACTCCTGCCGGTATCTTTTAATACCCCCCTGACTTCATTATCTCCCTAAGCACACTTGCATTATCCCCATTTCCCAGCCGCTGCCAAAGTATTGGATAGTGCCACATATGCAACTGGCCGACCTTCAGCATTCAGCTTAAAAAGTTCACTGGCAGCTATACTTGCCATCTCTGCATTGCCATGCAGATTGCATGAACTAAGCAAGGCAGCCCAAACATCCGAATTTGGCTTCTCAGGCATCCCCATGCCAAATTCCCATGCTAGCTGTAAATTTCCTGCACTCCCCAATAGGTCAACTACGCAAGCATAATGCTCCATCCCCGGTTTCAATGAGTAATCTCTCTCCATGCTCTCAAAAATCTCACGACCTTTAGCAAATAAGCCAGTATGAGCACAAGCAGACAGAGCACCAAGGAATGTAACATAATCGGCCTCAACACGAAATTGTTGCAAGCTATGAAATAGCTGGAGTGCTTCATTAGGCATTCCAATCTTTCCATATCCATCAATCATGGATGTCCATGAGAACACATTCTTCTTAGGCATGTGATCAAAAGCTCTTCGTGCATCCACAATTCTTCCACATTTGGAATACATGTCTACAAGAGCACTGCCCATTTTTATGTCAGTAAAGAACTCGTTCATCAAAAGCTGAGCCTGAACTTGCTGACCGATCTCAAATCCTGCCAACACACAGAACAAGCTCCAATAACACTTGCAAAAGTAGATATGTTAGGCCTAAAACCAAATCGTTGCATCTCAACATAAACATCAAGCGAAAGCCGTTTCAAGTGATTTGCTATAACCTTCTATCATTGCATTGAAACCCACTATATCTTTTTCAACAATCTTCTCAAAAATCTCTTCAGCATTTTCTTCAGAGTCTTGGTTCATGTATCCAGATATCATAGCCGTCAAATATATCACATTATTTTCTATCATCATATCAGAAACTCTCATTGCCAAACCAACCCTCCATCATCAGGTTCAAGATACGATTTAACGATCTGGGTATGCATCACACTGGCCAGATTACGTGGCAATATCACATTACCACTACTAATAGATGCCTTTAAAATCATGGAATACGTAAAACCACCAGGCCTTTCACCTTCAAGAATCAACCTATGTATCAAACTAATGGATGCTGCAACCAATCCTTGTTTCAAAAACCCAGCAACCATATAATTATATGCCGAAAGAGTCCGTTTAGGCAATTCATCAAACATTTGGCGTGCATATTTCAGACACCCACATTTCAGATGAATAATCATAATTTTGATGGATGTATTAGTATTGGGTATGAAACCGCTTCTCAAAATATGGGTATGGATCTTCTGGCCATAAAAAGTGTTATCCGAGTTGATGAAACGTTGAAGAAGTGTAGATAGTGTTATTGAAGTATGGTGGATGATGTGGTGGTCTTCATTTTGCGGGAAATTTTGGTTGGATGAGCCCTGGGAGGCATGGCTGTGGGATGATGAGAAAATGGACAGTCAAACCGAGGGTAGCCTGCCAGTTTTCATCTTCCTCCCATGGGAGTTGGTACCATTATTCTACTGGTTGATATTTTTTTGAGCTTGCGCAGCTTATTATTTCTTGCTATCACATGGCAAGCACGTGTTTTGCGTCGCAATGGGGCAATTAACGTAACAGTAACACAACCCGAAAATCATAAACGGTGACGTTTTATGAAGGCCCAACCCAACAAGAAATTGTAATCGACTGGTAAAAATAAAATCACCCATTCAAAAAATTGAAAAGCTAGCACAAAAATAAATAATGACATCTTTAAAATGAAATGACTTATAAAATTAACATATAATTTAGTCCCACCAAAAGATAAGGGCATGACAATAACTTTAATAGATGCCCATTTAAATTAAAAGAATTTAATACAAATAAATAAAATAAAATAATTGAAATTTAAATAGTCCATAATTATTGGCAATGTGTCACCATCCATCTCGAGGAACCTCCTTGTTGATAGCTGCAGAGTTGCTGAACTCAGATGTCAAATGATTTGAGTAAAGTGGGAACGTTTTAGGCCTTTACCAAACTCTCCCTTAAAAATGAGTTTGTAAAAACCCCAAAGCTTGGCCTTTTTGGTTTTGGCTTTTATAAAACAGCCAGCCTGCCTATTCTCTGTTTTAATCTCACTTTCCTTATCTCAACGCACACACCTGAACAATACCGTCAAGAAAATTTTGTATGGCGCTCCCACTAGGCTTTTGACCTTTCCAGCTCCACAAACACAATGGCTTGATGATAAGCCTTGAGCAAGCCCCCATTATAACGTACATCTTTGTTTTAATTTAACTCTCACTTGAAAGTGCTCAACTAATTAATTAAGGACAACAACGCCCATTATACAAATTTTAATTCTAATCCTAATTGAATATGATATATTTATATATGCCCAATGAAAAGAAAAGAAATCTCATTAGCTCATTTCAATTTGTGATTGAACATGACTGAAAAGTATACATATATGTGCGCATGCAGTGGTCAAATAAACCAAGCTTAATTTGTTCAACATTTGTTTCTTATGAGAAGTGTACCATGTGCGCATGCGATGGTCAACTAAACCAAGTTTTGTTGGATATTTGTTTCTTTTCAATCAATTACATCGTCATTTTCCATTTTGGGAGGCCTGACGGAGAATTGGGTATCCATTTTCATTTTCGTTAGTCTAAGCTAGCTCTTCTCTCTTTGGAGAGTGGTTAAAAAAAATTTACTCTCTTTTATTATGAAAAAAGAAGGAAAAAAAAATCACATGAATATATTAAAAAAAAAACATTTTCGAGTGCATGCTTTGATGATTAAAGGGTCATCTTGATGAACATGAAATAAAGTAGTTGGTACTAAACTAGCCAATATAGCTATCATTTTATGAAAAATTGGATCTCAACTTGTGGTTAATTAGGCTCCATGCTGACTGGGATCATCTTCCATGCGATGAATTTATGACTGTTAAATTCAACCACTCCACAGAGAAAGTGGCCTTATCACCGTCTCCACCTTTATTAGTTTCCAATTCTGCCCCTGTAGTCCTTCTCTCTCTCTCTCTCTCTCTCCTCCCCCCCTTACCCATTTGCCATCAATAAAAGTTGTCCTTTTTGTTTGTCCACAATCTCTTTTTTAACCTTGAATGTACCAAAAAATAATGACATCAAACAGCACATATACACCACTCTCCCTCTATCTGCCTCTTCCTATAGTCTTTATCTATATATATATATATATATGACTGAAGCAATGTAGATCAAGAGAATCTCTACAACAACACAGAATTTCTGTGTCTCTAATATTTCTTTATATATATAAGATTGAAGCAATGACCAAGTTGAGAATTTCTGTGTGTCTAGTATTTCTTTCATTTTCGTGGTCTGTAACTCACTATCTTAATCCAGGCACAGAGGAGAACAAGAGCATAATCGGATCGATTCGAGCATCGGTGGAAAATGAAAAGGGAGTTATCAACTTTGGGTTGCTTAATTTTCCTTCTGCTAGAGGACTGGGAAATGAGAACTCTGATACGGGCGAGTCTAAGTCCACTAAACACCTCACTCCCTCTGTTCCTCCTGCTCATAGAGGACCTGATCCATCATTTGAAAACTAGCAATGAAGAATCTCAATGAGAGGTTGTAGTTGTAAACAAATAAGTTGTGCATTTTGGATGGCATGTAGTTTTGGGATATGAATAAGGGGAAGAATAGCTTCCACTGTATTCAACATCTTTTTCCAATCCATCATGCCAATTATCTTTTTATTTAAATGTCATTAGATATAATGCATGCTTAAAAAATATCATGTTAATGCTAATTATTTTTCTCCTCTATGGCCCATTATTGGAAGCAAATGACGCATGAGAAACTTTTCTCCATGTGCGCAATCACAATACATACAATTTTTATATGATTCTACAACCTCATCTTCCTTTAATTTCCTTCAAATCCTCTCTACAATTAATTAATGCAATGAATTTGCAACTTGAAGCATTTAGACCACCTTTTTTTCACCTTTAACTTCCTTCAAATCCTCTTTAAAATTAATTAACAATTTTTACCTTTTTTTTTCCTCTAAGAGTTTGAACCACTAATGACCAACTTGGCCGGCTAGCAGTTCCTCTTGCTTGAGTACTCACCATTGCTGAATTTCCATTCTTCCAGTGGAAATTGAAGGTTCATCTATAACTCCCAGTTTGAAAATAAGAAATTTACAAAAATTCAATTTAATTGATTTCTTTTTATTAATTTTTATATTTGAAATGAAAGAATTTAATTTTTTTAATTAAAAAAATTATTTAAAAGAAATAAAAATCAAGTATAATTGTATAAAAATTTAATTGAATTTTTTTCTTATAAATAATTTATTCCAAAAAAATTCTAAGCGCTGCACACTTAAGAAAATTTGCTTTGACTGAAATGGATTTTCCCCAGTTCTTAGCAATCCCCTTTAGTATATGTGCAATAAATTAAAGATATGGATCAAGTGTTGTGGAAGGATATCCCAGAAAGAGGGGGTGTTATTATATAATTTGGCTCTATATTATTATTTGTTTTATCCAGGCACTTCTAGTTGAGCACCACTTTGCTATTGCTTTGGGTGCTACATGCTTTCTACTTCAATGCTCAGTGCTATTGCTAACATCAGCTCCTTGAGATTTTATTCAAATGAAGTGAGCTTGCCACATCAATTACAAACCACAACTATTAAAATATGGTCAATTTTATTTTTAACTATGAATTATACTCAGTTTATTTTAATTTGTTAGGGATATCTAATTATTTTAATTATCTTATGTTGATGTGATGGATTAATCGATTCTACCTAGTATCTCTTGTGGTACAACTTTTTTTAGAAAAAAATAAATAATAATTAGCTGCCCAATTAGGATCACAAGAGGTAGAGAAGGAAGAATTTGAAGAAAGTCCAATCTCTCAGGCAGAAGTTCATAACATAGCAAAAATACAGTTTACAATCATAGAAGGTTTCCTTACATTCCCTAACAAATTACCAAAAACAGAGAGCTTCCTATAACATTACCACTTCCATCCTGTTATTATATCTAGATCAGGCCATGGTCCTATCAAAATTGAAATTAAATAGGTTCAAAATCAACTTTGAATCATACTAAAATTAGATTGAAATTAGCCGATTTAATTTTTGATCAAAACCCAATTTTTTTCCTTAAAAAAGGAAAAAAAATGGAACCGATGAGACCCTGCAGTCGGGTCCTGATCCCTCCAAACCTTGAACTCACCGTGGCCACCCTAATTATACTTCTCATGGCGTATCTTCACTGCCGACTTTTAGAATGGTGTTCTGGATCAGGTCCTCCAGGACTCGCTTGTTTGGAATAAAAATGGATTTTCTTCACGCTTACATTTCTCTGCCTGACATGGTAAACTTCAATCTCGCCCATTTCCCGAATCGACAATATGATGTTTCTCCTTACCAGAGATGGATCAAGAAGGCTCTTAGAATATGAAACTGCAAGCAATACAAGGAATAAGCAAACACAAAATCTCAAGCAAGCCATTTTCTTATGTTAAACTTCCAAAAGAATGCAATGCTGGTTTGTAGAGAGTCAAACTAGAAGAGTGTATATATAGAGATCATCGGTGTTGTTTTTTGTTATAATAATCAAAGTGGGTAAAAAGCAACACCCCATTTTCAATGTCTGTTTGTCGGTTTTGTAATCCATTTTACTCTTAATAAAAACAAATACTAGCCAGTTCATAGCCTATAAGTGGGCTAGCATGTAAGGAGTTTTTGGTCTGATACTGCAGAAGGACATCGTATGCTTTAGTTGAATAAAAATCCTTCATCTATCAATCTATTTGTTCAGCTCCTTTGTACTAGTGTGCTTTATTACTATTGCTTGCGCGTGTATTCTGAAATACATGTAAAGAAAGCAGAGGGCGGCCAAGCAAGTTCCACCACTAGCATTAAAGAGCCATCTAGTTGGCTTCTTTTAAAGCATTTTATGCTACCACCATGTTGATTAGCATATGTTTGTGCTACTAATAAACTTCCAAGTTCACTTGTCATTATTAGTTCTTTATAGCTTCCAAACAAGTTCCACCATTTTTTTTCCTCTAAGGATGTTTTGTTCAGTACATTCTACCATGAATTTTAGTATGAAGCACTAATGACCAAATTGGACGGCTAGCAGTTCCTTTTGCTTGAGTTACTAGTGTTTAATATCCATTCTTGTAGTGGAAATTGAAGTTGATCTATAAGTGCGTACTTATGGAAATTATGAAGAATAAGTAGTCACCAAATGCAAATATCCATGCATATCTAATCAAATCAAAATGATCACTACCCATATTCTTAATTCTGTTATGCACACATATAATCTATATGGTAGAGAACTAACAAGTTGAAAGATGATGCAGAATTTAAGGAGAAAATAAAGCAAAATAGTTTTATTAAGAAGAAAAATTCATTAAAATAAATATGAAAATTTGTACATAATAAAAATACAATGGGTATTTATAAAGTTATAAATCCTAATCTAGGTAGTAATGAATTAAAAAGTTTTAATCTAAATAGAAAACATATTTAAATACCTAAATTAAATAGAAATAATATTTTAGAGTTCTAACTAAACTAGAAAATATAAATAAAACTTATATAAGAAAATAAAAAATTCAATTAAAACTAGAAGTGCTTGTGAAATATGGAAAATACAAGTATTTGGGTTTGATATGGATTTGTGCACTGCGTTATTCACCCACACTTTCGAGAAAATTTGACCTCGAATTTTAATTTCTAAATCGAATAATAATGAAATGGCTATCTCTCACGCCATTCTCCTCCACTTAAGATAAATTCGGCCTCGAATTTTAAAGTGTTGATAAATCAAAATCTCCATTGGAAGATCACACCATATCTTCTTCTTGAATGGTATCAATAAGATTGGCTTGAATAAAATTGATTTGAGGAATTTTGCATCTTCTTTGGCATGCTTAGACTCACCTATACAAATAAATCAACAAAACACTAGGAAAATTTGAGAGAAAATTTCAATCTTCATTGGAACCTCCATGGCTTGATGCTCTTCTTTCCCCTTAACACTCTTTTTAAACTTTTCATCATCCACCATAGCAAGAGTGTCAAATTCATCCCTTTGTTCTAGAAAATCTTTTAATGACTTGTTTTCAATATTTTGTATAAACATTGACCTTTGCATCAAGCATACCGATTCATCTTTTTCACAATCTTCTTCTTCATCCTCTCTATTAGGTCCACAATAGATTTCACCATCATCATCATCATATTTTAAAAGGATATTGATGGCTTTTCTCTTTGGACATTCATTAGACCTATGTCCTTTCTCATTTCACCTATAGCATTTAATAGGAGTAGGTTTTGCATATAGATTATTAGTTTTGGGAGGATTCAAAATTGTACCTTTATTGCTTCCATCCATTGGATTTTTATTACTCACCTTCTCCATGCTAACAATACTTGAGCTTGATTCACCTCGTGCAACTTCCTTTACATTTTCAAATTTATCATGGTTATCATCTCCACCATACTGATACTTTTGATAGGGGTCATGGTAAATTCTTTCTTTCATCACCATTTTAGCTTTTAACATCAAGTTCCTTGCCTCTTGCATGCTCATAACCGTTTGGATCCCGATTTTGCCATGAATTGAAGGTTTTAGTCCCTTTAAATATTGCACTACTTGTTTATTATCACTTTCAGACAAGTGATTTCTTACTGCCAATCTCAAGAATTCAGCGGTATATTCATTGACACTTCTATTTCCCTACAAGCAATTTTGGTAAGCTTCAAATAAATATTGTTCATAATCCAAAGGTAAAAATCTACCCCTTAATAATTTTTGCATCCTCCTCGAAGTAGTAACTGGATTGCATCCTTCTCGCCTCCTTGTCTCTTTCAATTGATCCCACCGTACAGAAACTCCTCCTTTTAATCTATAGGCCACCAATTTCATCTTTTGTTCCTTCGGAATTTCATACTCAAAGAAACGGTCCACCTTGATCAATCAATCAAGAAAACCTTCAATGTCAAGATCTCCACTAAAGATAGGGATATCCATCTTCAGTTTGAACTCATCATCCCTCCCGTAGTGTTATTAAAAATTTAAGCCACCTCTTCCTTGTCCTTGGTGTGCAATATACCTAAAGTTAATCTCCTCATAGTCGCTTGTATCATCCTCCATCATACCTGTTTTTCTATGGTTGAAGAAAACATGATCAAATTCAGCTCTACTGTGGTAAGCTCCACCAGCTTGAATAGGTACTTGATTCCTATTTTCACCAATACATGGTACGGCATTGCTCTTAAAGCTCGTGAAATTGGCATTCCAAATTTATTGCAATTTGTTCCATATTATTCCGTTGTTCTTCTATTGCTTTCTAAAAAACTAGCAACCTTGATCATCATCACGAGGTTGATTATCACCACCACCACTAGTATTGGCCATCTTATTGAGGATGACATCTCTACTCTGATATCACCTGACGCAGCGTATAGCACAGAAAAGGATCGACACATAATCAAACCCTTGAAATTAAATAAGATCTAATCCAAGATCTTAAAATAAACAAGATTCAATTCAAAATCTAAGGAGAAAATAAAGCAAATTAGCTTTATTAAGAAGAAAAGTTCATTAAAAGAAATCTGAAAACTTATACATAATGAAAATATAATGGGTATTTATAGAGTTTTAAATCCTAATCTAGGTAGTAACGAATTAAAGAGTTTTAATCTAAATAGAAAATAATATTTTAGAGTCCTAAATAAACTACAAAATATAAATAAAATTTATCTAAGAAAATAAAAAATCCAATTAAGACTAGAAGTGCTTGTGAAATATAAAAAATATAAGTCTTTAGACCTGGTATGGATTTATGCACCGTATTAGATTTTCCAATTTCACTTACCACAAATTGGCATATCAATAGCAATAATTTGACATATGCAAGTTGCTATTTCCATAAACTTGCTTTGATTATTGGGTGCATAGGAACTCAATTTGGGTTTACAGTTGGGCAGAGCCATAGAGGTTTCTAGCAATTCATACCACTTCCCAATTGAGCTGAAGACATACTATCCAAGCCTATAGTCAATAAATTCCTATATTAACTTTACCAGGTGATAATATGTCATCAGTATATAAATTACAATGCAGTCATTAAAGAGCCCTAAAGAGAATTCAGCTTATTGCACTTGATTTCCAAAATTTGAATTTTGCTTTCGAGTTTTCGAGTTGCTACTTTTCAAGCAGGTTCCATTATTCTATAATTATAATAGAAGGGGAAAAGAAAAACCACAAAGGACGAAAAGATTATAACCTTTTTTTTTATAAATATATAATTGATTTTTTATGTGTAATGAATATCACATCGATATGAATTTAGCCCTTTCATCCTAGACTACACCAAAAATTAAATTCTTTTTAGCTTAGCTTTAATAAATATATAGTGTAACGATCCTTCCGTCCCTCTCAATAGTATTGTCCACTTTGGCCTACTGGACCTCACGGTTTTGTCTCTTGCACCCCTTCTTTGAGGCCCAAAAGCGCACTATCCAGGTTAGAAGGCTTGCCACTTATATGGCCCTTCACTTTTCCCTTCCTTTTCGATGTGAGACTCAGTTCATTCCTATCCTCCATTTGGACAAAGGCACCAGCAAGCCTTGCCCTCCTAGAGGACCACTCCAGCCAAGACCTTCCCTTTTCTGCACGGGATGTTACAGGTCTACTAGTTTTCGCCTGGTTCGTCCCTGAACCACACTGTACTGAGGAAGGTCAACTCTGATACCATATGTAACGCCTCTTCTAATCCACTGGATAGTATTATCCTCTTTGGCTCAATGGACCCATGACTTTGTCTCTTGGACTCCTTCTTTAAGGACTAAAAGCACACTATCCAGGTTAGAAGGCTTGCCACTTATATGGCCCTTCACTTTTTCCTCCCTTTCAGATGTGGGACTCGGTTCATTCATGCCCCCCATTTGGACAAGGGCACTAGCGAGCCTTGCCCTCTTAGAGGACCGCTATAGCCGAGACCTTCTCTTTTCACACGGGATGTTACATATGGATTATAAATAAATTGCAAATTTAAAATAACAACATTTTATTAATTACTTATATTTGGAAATTAGACCTTTAGAATAAAAAAATTCAACTCATTTCTTTTTAATCAATTCTCTTGTTTGGAATGAAAGAATTTAATTTTTCTTAAACTTAAGAAATTTTCATTTTAAAAGGAATAAAAAAATTTTCATTTTAAAAGGAATAAAAATTAAACATGATTATGTGAGAATTCAATTGAATTATTTTCTTATAAATGATTTATTTCAAAGAAATACTAAATTATGAAGAATAGTAGTCATCAAATACATATATCCAGGTATATCTAATCAAATCAAAATGATCACAACTTGTTGACCCCATGAGCTCAAAGGAGCATAGATTTTGATGATAATAAAACTCAACTAAAATCAAACTAACCTTGTTTTAAGTGTTGTGCTTCTCAAAGAACAAAGAAAAAGACTCAAGGAATTCATGATGGATTTATGCTTTTAAAGAAAGGATGACATTTTAAGATAACACAGGATGAATCAAAGGAGATAAAGGAAGAAAAGATTACCTTCCAAAGCTGCATTGAAGATCAAATTTGAAGGTACATATAGTATAGAAGTTAGTTTTAACTTTTAGGATTGCTTGTGAAAAGAATTGAGGAGTAGAAGCTAATGATACTTATTTTTAATCCCTCAATTTTTTTTTTTCTAAGTTTTCAAAATATCATCAATGGCCTAAAAGTATATGATTATGATTTAGTGTAAAGTCTTAAAGTTTTCAAAGTTATACAGAAAAGCTTTCCTGATATGCTAATTGGTTTGCTACCTAGTCTGGTATGCTAACTGATTTGCTAACTGACTCAACTCTACGCAACATCACAAAAAAAGACAAAATAACGGCTATTTTCTTGAAATTTAAAATTATAACATTCAAATGAGTTCTCAAATGGTCAGAAATGATCCAAAGCTATAAATACACTCACTCTTGGCCATTTTACACTTAATGAAAGTCTCTCTACTATTCCTAACCTTTTAAGATCATTAAAGCTTTCATTCAAAGTGCTGTAAATTGGTTTTATTGCTCATCATTGGCTTACCTACTCATCTCTTCTTTATAGATTCTATTGTATGTAGTGAGATTGAGTTTTAAACACTTTCTTATCATTTATGAGAGGTCATTCAAGTACCTATTGAAGCTTGATTGTGAAAAGCGTTTGGGATAACACTTGGTAGAAGTGTGAATCTACTTGTAAAAGCTTTGATAAGATGATTTGTAAAGGGCTTTTGTCTCTTGCCTTTAAAAGAGAAGAATAGTGGAGTGAAGACTCAAAGTGGGATCTTTGAGAGAGTGGATGTAGGCTAGTTGAGCCGAACCACTATAAAAATTTAGTGTTTAATTTTTTCAACCCTTACTCTTTACATTTATGCATTTTAATTTTCTGGTTGAAGTGTTTTTGCTGAGATGAAAATTGATACTGTTTACTGTTAACTCTGCTAAAAACTGAGATAATTTATTTACTGTTGAATCTGCTGATATCTGATATAATTTGCTTACTGCTATATCTGCTGTCAACTAATATATTCTGTTTACTGCTCTATTTGCTGTGTTGTGATTTTATTTAGATTACTGAAATTCTTATTGAATGCCAATATATCCTGTTAGATCAGTATACTGAATGCTTATGAGCCAACTTTGTATCAACTTATCAATTGAGCAGTATTGCACATATTTCACAGTAGAAAATTAGGTTGAACCAAGCTGCAATTTTTCAAAGGTTTTGAACAAGAATAGAAAAATTGTTTTAAAGTCCAATTCACCCCCTCTTGGATATATTTTGGGACATCAATTTGGTATCAGAGCTTGTCTCTCTTGCTTGAGGATTAAACACCTTAGAGTGATCCATACACATGGCTGGTTCATCTAGTAACTCGGTTGATATACCTGATCCCTTAATTGAAGGTTATTTAATCACTAAACCACCACTTTTTAATGACACAAATTACTCTTTTTGGAAAACTAGAATGAGAAACTTTATACAATCTGTTGATATTGATGCTTGGAGAATAATCAAAGATGGTCCTTATGTTCCTTATAAAACTAGTGAAGGAAGTGTGCAAATTCCTAAAACTGAAGTTGAATTTGATGATAATGATTGGAAGAAAATTTCTACAAATGCTAAAGCCATTAACATTCTTCATTGTGCTCTTGATATTAATGAGTATAATCATATTTTAGGTTGTCAAACTGCAAAAGAAATATGGGATAAACTAGAAGTCACATATGAAAGAACTGATGTAGTGAAAGAATCAAAGGCAAACCTCCTCATCCGTGATTATGAGTTATTTGAAATGAAACCTGGTGAAATTATTACTGAAATGAGTATAACATTCACAGATCTTGTTAATCTTCTTAAAGCTCTTGGAAAGAAATTTAAGGAACAAGAACTTGTATAGAAAATTTTGAAATCTCTTCCAAAGTCATGGGAAGCAAAGACCACTGTTATTCAAGACACCAAGGATTTCATAAAGTACATCTATGATGAGCTAATTGGTTCTCTCATTGCATATGAGATGATCTACAAGAAAGATGAGAAAGAAAGTGATTAAAAGAAAAAGAAAGGTATAGCCTTCATATCCGAAATGGTAGATGAGAAAAAGAAAAGTGTTGCTTTCAAAGCTAGTTCAAGTGATGATTCAAGTACTTCAAGTGATGATGATGAAGATATGGTTATGATAGTTAAGAGATTCAAAAGAGCATTTAGAAAAGGTGGAAACAAATACAAGAAGTTCATAAAGAAATATGCTCCAAAGACTCCAAATCATTCAAGTGAAATAGTTTGTTATGAGTGTAACAAACTAGGCCACATTAAGCCAAAGTGTCCTATATTGAAGAAGAAAAACAAGTTTAGAAAGAATAAAAGTAAAAAGGCAATGGCGGCAACATGGAGTGATAGTGACTCTTCATCAAATGATGAAACAAGTGACAAAGATGTTGCAAATACTTATATGATGGAAATTGAAGAAAAAGGTGAAAGCTCGCACATTGAAGATAGTGAAAATGAGGTAAATCTTGAACTTTCTAATATTAATGAATTAGAACTTGCATTTGTAAAGACATATGATAAATATAGATCTTTTAAAAAGAAATGCAAATTTTTGATACATAAAAATTATGCTTTAAGATCAGAAAATATCTCTTTGAGTATGGTTTTAAAGGAAAATGAATTTTACAAATCTCAAATTAATTTATTTAAGGAAGTTAATGTTGAGCTTCAAAGACCAAAAGAAGTTTGTGAACAACTTCTTGAGAAAAACAGAATTCTTGAAGCAAAAGTTGAATCTTTGACAAGAGATTTAACTAAATTTACTAAAGGAAAAGAAACACTTGATGTACTTCTTGGGAATCAAAGATCCACAAATGAAAAATTTGGAATTGGTTATGATGGATTTATGAAATATGAAAAATACAAACATTATTTTGTTAAAGCTTCATCTTCTTCTCAACCAAATATTACATGTTTTTATTGCAATCATAAAGGTCATATGATTAATGCTTGTCCTATTAGAAAAAGAACCTTTAAGGCCAAGAAAGTGTGGGCGCCTAAAGGAACCCTACCTAATATCACTAATAAACAAGGACCCAAAGTTTCTTGGGTACCTAAGGACAGTTAACTGATTTCAGATCTGCCTAAGGAGTATGCTGGAAAGAAAACTCTGATACATATACCTAAGGACAATTAACTGATTTTAGATCTGCCTAAGGAGTATGCTGGAAAGAAAACACTGATACATCGATAGTGGCTGCTCTAGGCACATGACAGGAAATAAAGGCAAATTCTCCTCTCTTACTTTGAAATAAGAAGGTTATGTCAAATTTGGTGATAAAAGTAAAGCTAAAATTATTGGATATGAAACTATTGGTAAAAATCCTTGCATTGAAAATGTTGCATTAGTACAAGGATTAAAATATAATCTTTTAAGTGTTAGTCAACTGTGTGATAATGGTTTTAAAGTCATTTTTACTTCTACACATTGTGAGATTCATGAAAATAATGTTATGTTTGCTAGTGCTAGAATAGATAATATTTACCTACTTGATTTAACAAGTCTTGAAGAAAATTGTAAAACATGCTTTATGACTTCGGATGATAGTGCATGGTTGTGGCATAGAAAATTAGGACATGCTAGCATGAGTACACTTGCTAAACTTTCTAGAAGAAATCTTGTTAGAGGCCTTCCAAAGTTAAGTTTTGAAAAAGAATTTCAATGCAAAGCATGTGCACTTGGTAAGCATATAAAATCATCTTTTAAATCAAAAAATGTTGTAACTACTTCTAGACCATTAGAGTTATTACATCTTGATCTTTTTGGTCCAATCACACCTAGAAGTCTAGGAGACAAGGCATATACATTTGTAATTATTAATGATTTTTCAAGATTCACATGGATTTTCTTTCTTGTTCATAAAGATGAAACCTTTGATGTATTTGAAGCTTTTTGCAAAAGAATTCAAAATAAAAAAGGATATTGCACTAAATTTTTGAGGAGCGATCATGGAAAGGAATTTGAAAATAGTTTGTTTAAAAATTTCTATTCTCAAAATGGTATTTATCATACATTTTCAGCTCCTAAAACTCCACAACAAAATGGAGTTGTGGAAAGGAAAAACAGATCTTTACAAGAAATGGCAAGAATAATGCTGAATAAAAATAGTTTACCAAAATATTTCTGGGTAGATGCTGTAAATATAGCATGCTACATTCTGAACAGAGTTTCCATTAGAGCTATTTTAAAGAAAACTCCTTATGAAATTTGGAAAGGAAGAAAACCTAATATTGCATATTTTCATGTCTTTGGTTGCAAATGTTACATTTTGAATAACAAAGACAGCAATCTCAAAAAATTTGATGCTAAATCTTATGAGGGAATATTTCTAGGTTATTCAACAAATAGCAAAGCATATAGGATTTTCAATAGAAAAACCTTGACCATGGGAATCAATGCATATACTTTTTGATAATGCTAACACTTCCTTGCAAAGGAAAGATTCTTATAATAATGAAAATGAGTAGATTCTAAATTCAAAGAATTCAAATAAAGATGAGCTTGATCCAAAACAACTAGTAGAGGATGATCAAAATGACATAGAATAAGAACTTTCTTGTTCCACAAATGTTGAAATTCAAGAAGACTCCCAACCAAATGTGGAAGAATTACAAATTGAGGAACCTCAACATCAAGACATTCCACAAGAATGGAGGTACCATAGAAATCATTCCAAAGATGACATTCTTGATAGTCCATCACAAAGAATGATGACAAGAGCTCAACTTAGAAGATATTTTGGTAATATTGCTTTTGTCTCTCAATTTGAACCCAAAACATAAGATGATGCTTAAAATGATGAGAACTGGCTTCTTACTATGCAAGAGGAATTAAATCAATTTGGAAGAAATAAAGTGTAGACACTTGTTCCTAAACCTAAAAAGCATTTTATTATTGGAACTAAATGGGTATTTAGGAATAAGATGGATAAAAAAGGATATGTAATTAGAAATAAAGCTAGACTACTAGCTCAAGGATACAACCAAGAGGAAGGTATTGATTTTGATGAAACCTTTACTCCGGTTGCTAGAATTGAAGCTATTAGAATGTTGTGTACATTTGCATATTTTAAGAATTTCATGCTTTATCAAATGGATGTTAAAAGTGCATTCTTAAATGGATAAATTGATGAAGAAGTTTATGTGGCTCAACCTCCTGGTTTTGAAGACCCTCATTTTCCAAATCATGTTTATAAGCTTACTAAAGCTCTCTATGGTTTAAAACAAGCTCCTAGAGCATGGTATGAGAGACTTAGTAAATTTTTGCTTCAAAATAATTTTAAAAGAGGAAAAGTGGATACTACTCTTTTCATTAAAAAACTAGAAAAAGACATGCTTATTGTGCAAATCTATGTAGATGATATCATTTTTGGTGCTACTAACCATTCCCTTTGTAAGAAATTTTCCAATATGATGAAAAGTGAATTTAAAATGAGTATGATAGGTGAACTTACTTTCTTCCTTGGATTGCAAATCAAACAAATGAAAGATAAAATTTTTATAAATTAGTCCAAGTACATAAGGGATATGCTAAAGAAATTCAAAATGGAAGTTATGAAAAACATTAGAACTCCCATGAGCTCAACAGTTGTTGCATACATTTTGCATAGTCATTTAGGTTTAATTTCATAGCCATTTTATTTGATTATTAGTCACTTTTAGCTAATTTCATTAGTTATTTAGATAGTTTTTAATCTATGTAGATGATATCATTTTTGGTGCTACTAACCATTCCCTTTATAAGAAATTTTCCAATATGATGAAAAGTGAATTTAAAATGAGTATGATAGGTGAACTTACTTTCTTCCTTGGATTGCAAATCAAACAAATGAAAGATAAATTTTTTATAAATTAGTCCAAGTACATAAGGGATATGCTAAAGAAATTCAAAATGGAAGTTATGAAAAACATTGGAACTCCCATGAGCTCAACAGTTGTTGCATACATTTTGCATAGTAATTTAGGTTTAATTTCATAGCCATTTTATTTGATTATTAGTCACTTTTACCTAATTTCATTAGTTATTTAGATAGTTTTTCATAATTGCCAATTTTGGATTAATTTGTAATTTTTACTTTATTTTGTAGGAAAAATGGTGCTTTTGAGGGACTAAAAAGAAATTTTACTTTTGAGGAGTGATTTCTACAGCCAAAGATGTCAAAAACAAGTTTCAAAGTTGAAGTATGCATTGGCCAAATTGCGCATAACTTGCCACGTAAGTTATGCAGTTCTGCATAAGGAGAAGAAATAATGTCCTAAGCACCTACCGAAATCTGCATAAGTTGCCGCTGCCTCCCTTATGCAACCTCATGGAATCCTGCATAACTTATGCAGTCTTGCACCTTGCTCATGCAGTTTCGCACAGAGAGCTAGAAACCAGCCGAAAACTACATAAGGGGCTGCATAACTTATGCAGTCCACTTATACAGTCCTATAAAGACTTCATAATGAGCTGGCAGAAGATTTTCTCAGAAAATCAAGCCTCAAACACACCATTTTAGTGCTCCTTGTCAGAAAAAGTTATAAATAGACCCTTATCCCATTTAAAAAAAAAAAGGAGAAAAGAAAGAGAAAAGGGAAAGAAAGAGGGCAGCAGCTGAAGAGTCAAAAACGTCACCCACACTATTTCCAACAGATTTGGAATTTTCTTTCCTTTCTTGCATATTTCTTACCTTTCTTGTATTGGGTTTCTTAGTTCTTAGCTTAGATTAAAGTTTTATTTCCATATTAGCTTAGAATATCTTGTAAATATTATGGATAGTGAGTAATTTTCATTAGATTCTGGAGTTGGGATGTAATATTTGAGATATTTTGTGGATTTTGATTGGGTAATCCATATTTTTTGGTTTTAATGAGTTTTATTCATTTCTTGTGTGCTCAATGACATGCTTAATGTAGGATCCCATCAAGTGTTGTTCTTAATCCATGGTCGAGGCACCGAAAGGAGAAAACCTTGTGATAGATAATCAAGAAATTGAACTTAATTAACTTAGATCTAGAAATAGACTAAGGATTAAAAGGATTTACAGATTAATTAAGGAACTTAATGGGTTTTGATTAACTTTAACTCCATGAAAGTAGGATTAGATTGATTAAGGCACTCTTTGTCCCACTCGAAAGGGTATTCAAAGGATTTAAGAATTAATCTCCTTAAAACCCGTAAGTTCCACAAGATTGGATAACCAATTTAAAATCCCAAAATAGCTTAAATATGAATTCCTGAACTCCAGAATCGCCTTTTTTACCATTGTTAATTTCCAATTGAATTTAATTACTTTCCATTTTAAATCTTATCATATTTCAATTTGCTTATTTTAATTTGATGCAAATTTAGTTAAATCATTACATTATTGAATAGATCATTAATTTTTACACATAGAATTCATACTTCAATATCCATTAATTTATTCCTTTAATTTCAAAGATAGTTTAATTTAGTCAACTTTTTATATCAAAAATTCAATCGTTAACACAACTCCTCGCGGGAACGATATCTTTTCTATATTACTTGCACGACCCGTGCACTTGCGGTTGGGCCACATCAAGTTTTTGGCGCCGTTGCCGAGGAGTTGTTTGTTTAAGATTGAATTCTTGATTATTTTAGTTGTTTATAGTTTTATCTTTGTTATCTTTTCATTTTGTGTTTGTTTGTTCTTTTTAGGTACTCTTAATCTTTTATGAGAAGAGCTAGAAGCACAAGTGACACATCCTTATTGTTTAATCCTGAAATTGAGAAATTTTGTAAAGCCAACAACAAAGAAACCAGAAAAAGGAAAGAAGCCTTGAGAGAAACTAAAATTGAAGCAGACATGGCTGATGAAAGAATTAGAATTAGTGGTAATGCTGGAAATGATCGAAACAATGAAAATGTAGCCCAAGGTGAAGAGATTGTAAATGCTAATGTGCTTAAGGGAAGTATGATGGATCATGCTTTTCCTCGTTTTAATGACTTAAAAGAGAGTATAGCAAGACCGAGAATTGATGCAAATAGTTACATGATGGATTTTGGGGTTCTTCAAATGATTCAAAATTCCCAATTTGGGAGACACCTTTCTGAAAATTCACACACACATCTAAAGAAGTTTGCTATGATTCGTGATATGCAAAAACAACCTGGAGTATCTGATGATGCAGCAAGATTGAAGCTATTCCCATTCTCTTTGAAAGATAGAGCATTGGATTGGCTTGATTCTTTATCTCACAACTCCATTACAAATTGGGAGCAACTCACTGATGCATTTCTTGCACAATATTTTTCACCTGGAAAAACTCAAGAATTAAGGAATCAAATGACAGCTTTTAGACCAAGAGAAGATGAAACTCTCTATGAATCATGGATGAGATGGAAGAAATTAGAGAGACAATGCCCACATCATGCCATTCCAAAATGGATGATAAATCAGAATTTTTACACTAATGTTACTCCTGTAATTAGAGGGATAATTGATGATCAAAGAGGAGGAGAATTTATTATGAAACATGAAGATGAAGCTTATGAGCTATTGGAGAAAATTGCAAAGAATACTCATCTTTGGAGTAGTCCAAGAGGACCAGCTCCAACTCAAAAGAGGCAAGCTGCTGGAATGTATGACCTTGATCCATTCAACATGATTAATGCAAAGTTTGATGCACTTACAAATGTTTTGGCTAAGAAGATGGAAGATTTAAGTATGTTGGTTAGTTCATCATCATCATCTAGAAGTTCACAACAAGTTGTTTATGCAGAAGGAACTACCAGCTGTAGAGTAGACTATGGAGAGCAAGCTGCATATGTTGGTAATTATGGAAACAAACAAATGGGGAATCCTTACTCTCAAAATTATAATCTAAATTGGAGGAATCATCCCAACTTTTCATAGGGAAATCAGCAAAGTCAAGTCCCAAATCAGAATCTTCAGCCACAACAGCAACAAGGAATTCCATATCAGCAAAATAGGCAACCATTGCCTAATTTTCAGCAGAGAAACATGAATCCTGCACCTCCACCAAAATAGCAAGAACAAAGTTCCACCACAGAAGCTTTATTACAATAGATTCTTGCTAACCAAACTAAGCATGATGAGGAGATGAGAGAGATGAAAGCAAGGCTAGAACAAATGCAAACACATAACAGAATGTTGGAAAATCAGATTGCACAACATGCATCTTCCTCAGGTACCAAGTCTTTTGGAAAACTTCCAAGTCAACCAGAAAACCCAAGAGAGCAGTGTCAAGCTATTACTTTAAGAAGTGGGAAAGTTGAAAATAATGAGAAGAGTGAAAAAAAATGAGAAAAGTGAAAATAATGATAAGAGAGAAAATGAGAAAGAAATTGATGAGAGTGAAAAACAAGAAAGTGAAAAAGAAAGTGCAGAAAAATGTAAAGAGAAAATTGAAGAGAAGGAAGAGAAGTATATACCTCCAGAACCTTACAAGCCACAACTTCCCTTTCCACAAAGATTTCAAAAAGCCAAGCTTGATAAGTAATTTGAAAAGTTCTTAGAGGTTTTGAAGAAGCTATACATAAATGTGCCTTTTATTGATGCTCTTTCACAAATGCCCTCTTATGCAAAATTCTTAAAAGAAATTCTCTCAAACAAGAGGAAACTTGAAGACCATGAAACTGTAGCTTTGACAGAAGAATGCAGTGCTATCCTCCAAAGGAAACTTCCTCCAAAGCTCAAGGATCCAAGGAGTTTTTCAATTCCATGCCACATTGGGGAATCATGTTCTACAAAAACTTTATGTGATTTAGGGGCTAGTGTTAGCCTTATGCCCCTCTCCATTTATGAGAAGCTCAATATGGGAGATCTTAAGCCAACCCACATTTCTCTTCAGTTAGCTGATAGATCAATTAAGTATCCTGAAGGGATTTTGGAGAATGTGCCTCTGAAGGTTGGGAAGTTCTATATACCTGTTGACTTTGTCATCTTGGACATGGAAGAGGATTCTAATATCCCAATTATCTTGGGAAGACCCTTTCTAGCTATAGCAGGAACATTGATTGATGTTAAGGGAGAAAAATTGACTCTTAGAGTTGGTGAAGATCAATTGGTTTTCAATATTAATAACACTATGAAAAAGCATCATTCTGAAGCTGATACTTGTTTGAGAATTGATATCATTGATGAGCTAGTTGAAGAACACTTTAGAAAGAGATATTCGGAAGTCCACTTGAAAACTGCTTGGTTCATGGAGGAAGCATAGACTATGAGAACCCTCATGCAGCTGCATATGCTCAACATTTAGAGGGTAGTCCACCAATCATTTCTGCTCCAGTTTTTCAACTCACACAAAAGGAAAAAGTCGAATCTAAGCAACTATCATTCAAGGAAGAAGATGCACCTAAGGTAGAACTTAAGCAACTTCCTTCTCAGCTCAGGTATGAATATCTTGGCACTAATAATACTTATCCAGTAATTGTAAATGCAAACTTGAGTACTTTAGAGGTTGATAAGTTGTTAAGAGTGTTAAGGCAATTTAGGAAAGTTTTAGGGTATACCATAGATGACATTAAGGGAATAAGCCCACACTTTTGCATGCACAGAATTATTTTGGAAGAAAATTGTAAGCCATCTATTGAACATCAGAGGAAGTTGAACCCAAATATGAAAGAAGTTGTTAAAAAGGAAATTTTGAAGTTGCTTGATGCAGGGATCATATATCCCATCTCAGACAGTACTTGGGTGAGCCCAGTACATGTTGTTCCAAAAAAGGGTGGAATGAAAGTGGTCAAAAATAAAAATAATGAATTAATTCCCACCAGAACAGTGACTAGTTGGCGAATGTGCATAGATTACAGAAAATTAAATATAACCACTAGAAAAGATCATTTTCCACTTCCCTTCATTGATCAAATGTTAGAAAGACTGGCTAGGCATTCTTATTTTTGCTATTTAGATGGGTATTCAGGATTTTTTCAAATCCCTACCCATCCAAATGATCAAGAGAAAACCACTTTTACTTGTCCATATGGAACCTTTGCTTATAGGAGGATGCCATTTGGGTTGTGTAATGCACCAACCACTTTTCAAAGGTGCATGATGGCAATCTTCTCAGATTTCATTGAAGATATAATGGAGGTTTTTATGGATGACTTTTCTGTTTATGGATCTTCATTTGACATATGCTTGGCTAACCTTTCTAAAGTTTTGCAGCAATGTGCAGATATTGACCTTGTGTTAAACTGGGAAAAGTGTCATTTCATGGTTCAGGAAGGGATAGTACTTGGACATTTGGTGTCTAACAGAGGAATAGAGGTTGATAAAGCCAAGGTTGAAGTGATAGAGAAGATGGCTCCTCCTACCAATGTCAAAGGAATTCGAAGTTTTCTAGGGCATGCCGGGTTCTACAGATGCTTTATCAAGGATTTTTCTAAAATAGCCAAACCTTTGTCTAATTTTTTAAGTCATGACATACCATTTATATTTGACCAAGAGTGTTTGGATGCCTTTTGTAGGTTGAAGCAAGCTCTTATCACTACACCAATAATGCAATCGCCCGATTGGAGCCTACCTTTTGAAATTATGTGTGATGCTAGCAACTATGCAATTGGAGCTGTTCTTGATCAAAGAAAAGACAAAAGGGCTTATGCTATTTATTATGCTAGTAGAACACTGGATGAGGCTCAAACAAATTATGCAACAACTGAAAAGGAATTATTAGCAATTGTCTTTGCATTAGAAAAGTTCAGACCTTACATTATTGACTCAAAGGTGGTTATATTTTCAGATTATGCTGCCATCAGGTATTTACTCCGTAAAAAGGAGGCTAAACCTAGGCTCATTAGGTGGATTCTGATGCTACAAGAGTTTGATTTGGAAATTAGAGATAAGAAGGGAGCTGAAAATGTAGTTGCGGATAATCTTAGTAGGTTGAAATTGGATGATGAAGAAATGGATGAAGTCCCTATTGATGAGTTTTTCTTGAATGAACAACTTTTCTCTCTTGTTGCTAAACTACCTTGGTATGCAGACTTGGTGAATTATCTATCTTGTGGAGTTTTACCTCTAGGGATGACATGGCAACAAAAGAAAAAGTTTTTGCATGAGGCAAAATTTTATAGATGGGATGATCCTTTACTCTTTAGGAGATGTTGTGATAGTTTAATAAGAAGATGTATTCCTGATGAGGAGACACAGAGTGTTATGCATCATTGTCATGCTTCTGATTATGGAGGACATTTTGGAATCTCTAAGACAGCTAGTAAAATTCTGCAGGCTGGTTTCTTTTGGCCAAATCTTTTTAAGGATGTGAGGAAATTTGTGTTAGAATGTGATAAATGTCAAAGGAGTGGAAATTTGTCAAAAAGAGATCAAATGCCCCTACATGATATTCTTGAAGTGGAATTATTCGATGTCTGGGGAATAAATTTTATAGGGCCATTTCCTCCTTCATATGGTAATAAATACATTCTAGTTGGAGTTGACTATGTGTCAAATTGGGTGGAAGCTATTGCAACTCCAACTAATGATGCTAAGGTGGTAGTGAAATTCTTAAAGAAATTTGTTTTAAGTAGATTTGGAGCTCCAAGGGCTGTAATTAGTGATGGGAGTTCACATTTTTGTAATAAGCAATTCGAGAGCTTAATGAGGAAGTATGGTGTAGTGCACAAGATAGCTACCCCATACCATCCTCAAACTTCAGGACAAGTTGAAATTTCTAACAGAGAACTCAAACATATCTTGGAGAAAATAGTGAACAATTCTCGAAAAGACTGGTCTGTCAAACTAGATGATGCTTTATGGGCATATAGGACTGCTTACAAAACCCCTATAGGAACTACTCCCTTTAGGTTGGTGTATGGTAAGTCTTGTCATTTACCTGTGGAGCTAGAACATAGAGCATATTGGGCCATTCAGACCTTGAACTTTGATCTCAAGCAAGCTGGTGAGAAGAGGCTATTGCAACTTAATGAGCTTGAAGAATTGAGGATGGATGCCTATGAAAGTGCTTGTATTTATAAAGAAAGAACTAAAGTTTGGCATGATAAGCATCTTAGAAAAAAAGAATTTAAAGAGGGTGATTCAGTTTTGTTGTTCAACTCAAGATTGAAATTGTTTCCTGGAAAACTTAAATCAAGGTGGACTAGTCCATATAGAGTTTATAAGGTTTTCTCTTATGGAGCAATTGAAATTTGGAGTGAAAAATCTGGGAATTTTAAGGTCAATGGGCATAGATTGAAACATTACATAACTGGAGACCCAATAAAGGGAGCAAGCTGTTACAAGCTCTCTGATCCCTCACCTCTTTTTAGTGAAATGCATGAAGAGTCCAGCTAAGGACTATAAATTAGCACTCTTGGGAGGTATCCCAAGTTCTTTTATTTTGCTTTTGTTGATTTACTTTTATTTGCTTTACTTTTGCTTTTATCTTAAATCTCCCCAAATTCAATTTTTGACATTGTTGAATCTTGTCCCTTATAGATGTATTTCAATGGATGAAGGTTGTTGAACTGTTGGGGAGTGACTCTTAATCTGATATTTTGTCATTCAAATCTCCCAAGATTGATTTATTTTCATTGCATAACCTTTGCAGGTCTGCTTCTTGGTTTATCCAGAGAAATGAAATTTTCAGCAAAGAGGGGTCTGCAGCACATGGCATTTGTTTCTTTGTTGAGGTTGGGTGTGTAACTTTTAAGTATTTGTGCTTATCATGTTAATATGATGGTGAGTGGGTCATTTTAGTAGTTTTGAGCTTAGTTGGGTTGTGTGATTCAATGTGGACATGCTGCATTTTTTTGGCATAACTTGGAGAGTCCATTTTCTTTTGTGGATAAATGCAACTTTATGCAGATTTTATTGAGCTTTAATTTGCTAAATGTTAATTTGCAGAATTTGAGTTGAAATGGCATAATTCACAAATGCCTCTAATGAAGAACTCACTCTACAGGTTTGTATGATGCAATTGTGATGGATTTTGTATATATTGATGTGTTTTTTGTGATAATTTCTCATGATTTATGCTTCACAGAATTATATTTCTTCATTCTAGTGTATTTTTCAAACTTGCAAATCATTTTCAATTGTAATCTCAATCTTGTTGAATTGTGCATAAGTAATTGCATAGCTTACGTAGCTTTTAGACCACAAATTTTGCCATTTTTCATCTTTGCTAAAACCTGCATAAGCCATTGCATAACTTATGCAATCCTGCATAACCACAATTTTTGCCATTTTTCATCTCTGCTGCAATCTGCATAAGGATGTGCATAGCTTATGCAATTCTGTACAGCCACATTTTTGCCAAATTTCATTTCTGCCGAAACTTACATAATCGTGTGCATAACTTATGCACTCTTGCATGACTTTAAATCTTGCATTTTCAAATCTACCGAAACCTGCATAAGGGAGTGCATAAGTCATGCACTTCCACATAACCACATTTTCTGGAAATCCATTTTCTGTCGAGACTTGCATAAGGGAGTGCACGGCTTATGCACTTTTTCATGACCACATTTTCTCACTTCCATTATCTGCTGAAACTTGCATAAGGTAGCGCATAAGTTATGCACTTTTGCATAACCAATTTTTCATACTCTTTATCTTCTGCCGAAACCTGCATAAGAGAGTGCATAACTTATGCACACTCATTCTCCCCTTATGCAGTTTTACATATGTCCTGTACAAATCAAAAAAAAAATTTTCGACACCCAATTTCCCACCTCCACTTCCTGTCGTTCTTGTTCACACTTCCCCCACGTCCATTTTTCTTGGCATCACTCTTCCTTCCCACACTCTTTTCACCGCCCGATACCTTAACTTCCCTTTACCTCTTTCACTTTCTTCTTCCCTCCTCCATTCTCATCATCAACAACACCATGGAATCACTTCCCCATTCCCCTCAAGGCTCTCCTCTCCAAGTCACGCCCTTGGCAATGCGGTCCCCCAATCCCGATTCTCCTCCACAACAAACCCCTCCACCACCTCCCACATCCACCTATAAGAGGAAAATCCGGTTGAAATCCACCCGATCCATGGCTTCTACACCACCTCTCACAAAATGCAAAGACCCACCTACCACTCCACTTTCAGAGCCTCCACTCCAAAAACCCTAAAACTTCAGCTTCCACACGACAGGGGGTTGGCATTTCTACCTCTACCCCACAAGCCAAATCACCATCTTCTAGCAAAAAAGCAAACTTCAGCAGTAACACAGGGATCTAAACTACCTTAGCCCCTTCTTGATATAACTCACAAGGCAACCTTTAAGAGACTAAAGGACAGGAAAGTGCAACCCACTAGGTACATTTCTGCAGATGCCCTCCAATCAGTTGGTTTATTTGATAATGTTGTTGCCTACCTTGATGGTCTAGGCTGGATGGAATTTGTGCATAAACAAAAACTAGTTTATCCAGCTCTAGTTTTGGAATTTATTTCCTCATTTTCTGCTACTCTTAAATTGCATAAGATAGATTACAAGCCAACTATGAAATTTAGGTGTTTGGGGCAAAATAGAGAGCTATCATTAGACCAATTTCATAGTATTTTTAGGTTTGCAATTGATGGACTATTTAGGGTGCCATATACAGGCATAGAGGTAGCAAATAAAGGTGTTTGGAATGCTGTTCAGTTTTGGAGGAGTATCACAAACCAACCTCAAAGTTTTTATGCTGGCAGATCTAAGACCTCTCAAATACTAGACCCTGCACTTAGATTTATCCATAGGCTTATTGCTAGCACTATCTTAGGCAGAGGGACTAGTTCTGGTGCTGTTGGAAAATCTGAATTGTTCATGCTATGGTGTGCTTTTCACAAAGTCAAAGTATCTCCTGGTTACTTCTTTTGTGAGCATGTGTTACATATTGCTACCAAATCTATAGGTGATATAGTCATGGGTGGGCTCATAACTGTTATAGCTAAGCATTTTGGTTTTAATCCGAAAGAGCATCCTCTACCAGCACTTTCAGACACACTATATTTTGATGCTAATCACCTATACAAATCGATTCGATTTGCCACCTTTCCGACATCTGCACAACCAAAGAAGAAATACAGGACCTACTGCACAACCAGAGGCACAATCTGTACCACCAGTCCAATAGCATTCTACTGATCCTACACCACCCACTCAGTCTGCACAGGATACCCCAACAAATTCTGCACAGCCAACACCTTCTGCATCTGGACCCTCTTCATCCACAGCACCTCCTGCCTTCAACACTAAAGCCTTATTCGCCTATCTTGAGAGGCTTAGTGATGATGTATACTTTGTGGATAGGAAGCTTGAAACTGGTCTTGATACCCTCAAGGTTCGTCATGATCAACTCTTTGATTTTGTTATGGAAACTAGAGATAAGCAGAAAGAGTTAAAAGAGATGATGAAGCAGCTCATGGCTTTTCTGGGAATGCCACCTCCACCTCCATCACCTCCTCCAAAACCACCCCTTCGGCAGCAGCCAGCTCCATCCATTCCTTTAGCAGCATCTTTGGACAAGGGCAAAACAATAGAATTAGATTAGTTTTTATTTTGCTTTTGTTCAAACTTCTAGGAGTTTTTCTTTTTGGATGTGTTGAAACAATTTTAGTTTGCCTTGAATTCTGTTTTCTTGAAGTTCTATTGGATGGCTATTCCATTAGTTTTTCATTGCTTCTCATTACCTTTACTGCCCTTTTGTGCATACTTGTCCATATACTGTATATATTTACATGCCTCTACTGGTGTTTGCACATTTTTCCTTGCTATATCATTATGCAGCAGCTTTTGAATATACTGCACAGCTTATGCACCCTCCTTATGCACCTGTTCTGTACAGCATTTTATTCTGCATAACCTGTGCAGCTTCTTATGCATTACCATTATCTCTTGAATTCTCATCTGCTCTATACCAGGTAACTCTTTCTTTTTGCTCTTAAATTTAACTATTCCTGGTTATTCCTCTTTGCTTTGAGTTTTCATAATGCGCTGCTTTAGACATTGAGGACAATGTCCAATTTTGAGTTTGGGGGTGTGCATTTTGGTTTTTGCTACATTTTTCACATTTTGAGTATAGGAATATCTCATCCCATTCCATTTACATATATATTGTAAATATTTTACATATACATCCATACATGCATATACATAACACATTTACACACACATTATACATCACTTAGAAATTGTACACATTGCATACAAATAGATTTCCTCCATTTAGTTGATGCATTGCTCATTTTTAGGAATCATGCATCATGCATTAAAATCTTTTGCCAAATCCCTTAAGTATTGAAAAGTTGCCTATGAGAGTGATTTGACTTACTTTTAGTTGGGTTTGTGGATTGAAAGTTTCCTATGAGGTGCAAGGTTTTGAAGTGTTTATCCCTTGCCCATATCTTCTTAGCCAAAAAGCCACCCAACTAGTCCTTTAGAGATTGGAGTGTTTAGAGGGAGTTATTGGATATAAGGTAGTCAAATGATGTCTCACCAATCCTAGAACAAATTTTCTAAACTTTTCAAGGCGAAATACCAGCTTGTACTTGAAAAGAGAGATGATTAGGCATTCTTCGATTTAAACCTTCTCATTTTAAACCTTTGGTCCTTTTCCTAATTAAAATTGACCCTTGCAAACCCCTTTGAGCCTTTTTATTCCTAATTTTTCTTGAAACCTTTATTACTACCTAGCTAATGAACTAACACTCCAACCCTTTTCATGAGAATAATTATTTATAATATTAGGTACATATAAAAAAAAAGAAAAAAATACAATAAAAGGGAAAAGAAATGCTTGTCATCTTGTAAAAGTGCTAGTATATGTGCTTTCCACTAGTGTCATTCAAATTGAAAGAAATCCACCCAAAGTAATTAAAGGAAATGAGTTTGGGGGTGGCATTTTTAGGGACAATCATCAAAAGAAAATGCAAGATACAAGTTTAAAGTATCAAAGTGTCCCTCCATTTTTATGTGTTTTGTAAAATATGCTAGTACTTGACAATTCTCATTGTGTATTTCTCTCTCTCTCTCTCTCTCTCTCTCTCTCTCTCTCTCTCTCTCTCTATATATATATATATATATATATATATATATATATATATATATATATATATATATATATATATATATATAAAGAGAAAAAAATAATAAAATAAGAAGTGTACCTAATGTTTTCAAGATTGAAAATATTCTCATGCTTTGAATCCTTTTTATCCCTTTTTCTTCTTAGCCTCATTTTGAACACCATGGCCCCATTACATCCCTAAAAAGACCTTTGATCTCTTGATAGTACTTGCTATATTAGTGAAGATAGGAGCAAGGAATTTGCCTATGGGATTGGAAAATTATCCATTCATTCATTTAATCCCATCATTCTATATAGAGACACTTTGACCATTGATTGTCCTAGAATTCCTTTTGAGCATGACTCTCTCTTTTGATTGGTTGGTTTGGGAATTTTGGATAATAATTGACTTGATGGCTAAGTGGTGAAAACTTGGATAAGCATTAAATTCTTTGCATTTTTGAAGGATGGGTATATGGATTGTTGGTATGGCTAAAGGTGTGTTAAATTACTTTAATAGGTGATTTTCATAGCTCTTTGGATAAGGCACCCCTAAAAATTGCATTAAATTTTAAAGTTTGCTTGAGGACAAGCAAAAGCTTGAGTTTGGGGGTATTTGTTGCATACATTTTGCATAGTCATTTAGGTTTAATTTCATAGCCATTTTATTTGATTATTAGTCACTTTTAGCTAATTTCATTAGTTATTTAGATAGTTTTTCATAATTGCCAATTTTGGATTAATTTGTAATTTTTACTTTGTTTTGTAGGAAAAATGGTGCTTTTGAGGGACTAAAAAAAATTTTTACTTTTGAGAAGTGATTTCTACAGCCAAAGATGTCAAAAACAAGTTTCAAAGTTGAAGTATGCATTGGCCAAATTGCGCATAACTTGCCGCATAAGTTATGCAGTTCTGCATAAGGAGAAGAAACAATGTCCCAAGCACCTGCCGAAATCTGCATAAGTTGCCGCATAACTTATGCAGATTTGTGCCTCCCTTATGCAACCTCACAGAATCTTGCATAACTTATGCAGTCTTGCACCTTGCTCATGCGAGCCGCACAGAGAGCCGAACCAATTAAAACTGCATAAGGGACTGCATAACTTATGCAGTCCACTTATGCAGTCCCATAAAGACTTCATAATGAGCTGGCAGAAGATTCCCTCAGAAAATCACACCTCAAACACACCATTTTAGGGCTCCTTGTCAGAAAAAGTTATAAATAGACCCTTATCCCATTTAAAAAAAAAAAGGAGAAAAGAAAGAGAAAAGGGAAAGAAAGAGAGCAGCAACTGAAGAGTAAAAAATGTCACCCACACCATTTCCAACTAGATTTGGAGTTTTTTTTTCCTTTCTTGCATATTTCTTACCTTTCTTGTATTGGGTTTCTTAGTTCTTAGCTTAGATTAAAGTTTTATTTCCATATTAACTTAGAATATCTTGTAAATATTATGGATAGTGAGTAGTTTTCATTAGATTCTGGAGTTGGGATGTAATATTTAAGATATTTTGTGGATTTTGATTGGGTAATCCATATTTTGTGATTTTAATGAGTTTTATTCATTTCTTGTGTGCTCAATGACATGCTTAATGTAGGATCCCATTAAGTGTTGTTCTTAATCCATGGTTGAGGCACCGAAAGGAGAAAACCTTGTGATAGATAATTAAGAAATTGAACTTAATTAACTTAGATCTAAAAATAGACTAAGAATTAAGAGGATTTACAGATTAATTAAGGAACTTAATGGGTCTTGATTAACTTTAACTCCACGAAAGTAGGATTAGATTGATTAAAGTACTCTTTGTCCTACTCGAAAGGGTATTCAAAGGATTTAAGAATTAATCTCCTTAAAACTCGTAAGTTTCACAAGATTGGATAACCAATTTAAAATCCAAAAATAGCTTGAATATGAATTCCTGAATTCCGGAATCGTCTTTTTTACCATTGTTAATTTCCAATTGAATTTAATTACTTGCCATTTTAAATCTTGCCATATTTCAATTTGCTTATTTTAATTTGATGCAAATTTAGTTAAATCATTACATTGTTGAATAGATCATTAATTTTTACACATAGAATTCATACTTCAATATCCATCAATTTATTGCTTTAATTTCAAAGATAGTTTAATTTAGTCAACTTTTTATATCAAAAATTCAATCATTAACACAACTCCTCGTGGGAATGATATCTTTTCTATATTACTTGTACGACCCATGCACTTGCGGTTGGGCCACATCAACAGTCAAATTAGAGAAAGATGAAAAAGGTAAGGAGATAGATAATAAACTCTATAGAGGTATGATTGGTTCTTTACTCAACTTGATAGCATCTAGAGTAGACATTCATTTTAGTGTATATTTATATGCAAGATTTCAATCATGTCCAAAAGAATCTCATCTTGTAGTAGTTAAATGAATTTTTAAGTACCTCATTGGCACACACAACATTGGCTTGTGGTATCCAAAATGTGAATCATTTGATCTTATTGGTTATAGTGATTCAGATTTTGCTGATAGTAGATTGGACAGAAAAAGCACTTCTGGAACTTATCAATTTCTAAGTCATGCATTAGTTTCATGGCACAGTAAAAAGCAAACTTTTGTTGCACTTTCTACAGCAGAAGTTAAATATATTGCAGCTGGAAGTTGTGTTGCATAAATTTTGTGGATGAAACAACAGCTTGAAGATTTTGAAATTAAATTTGATCACATTTTCATAAGATGTGACAACACTAGTGCTATAAACTTGTCAAAAAATCCTTTCCAACACTCTAGAAGCAAGCATATTGAAATTAGACATCATTTTATTAGGGATCATGTTCAAAATGGTGATATTCAAATTGAATTTGTCCCTTCTGAAAAACAGCTTGCTAACATTTTTACAAAGCCACTTAATGAGGAAACTTTTTACAAAATAAGAAGAGAACTTGGTATGACTGATGCTCTTGCTTAACTTTTGATGCATACTCATGTTCCTATATGAAAATGAAGTGATATATGTTGGTTTGTGGTATTAAAAATGTGTTCTGATATTTCTGGTGCAATTTGAAATTTCTGGGTCTGATCTGACGTGAACAGTATTCTGCAGAATTTGATTGCAATGGCATACTAATCTGTTTACTAATTTTCTTGTTTGCTAAGTGGTTTATCACTGCTCCTAATTCTTCATTGGCAAACTGGTAGTCAAGTTTGATTGAACTGAAATTCTAAGATTAATTTTCTTTTCTGAGCACCTATTCTGTATTTTCAAAAGTCATATCACTTATATACCCTTTTATTTAAAGTAACGTCTCATTATGTGTTTAGAGGGCAAAATAGACTTTTCATATATTAATTTCTGGCGCGGGACTCAAAAATTTGCAAAACCATCAGTCTTCTTTGCTTCTCTACTGATACACGGTATCAATCACTCTGTAAAATTTCCATTTATGTCTTTTCAAATTTAAATTTCAAAATTTTTCCTTTTCCGACGCATCCCAAAATCTGATTGAACGCATCCCTTCTCCATTAATTAACCCGTTTCACTCACAACCCTCTTAACCACCATCTCCATTCATTTTCTTTAAAAATTGCCGAAACCCATTTGCTCTGTCACAAAGCTGTCTTCTCGCATTCTTCAAAACAAAAAATCCCTAAAATTTTTCTTGCTCATTCCTTGACATTTTTCTCTTTCTGTCGAAGGAAATCACTCAAGATTAGTTCTTTTTTAGTTAAGTTTTTCGATACATTCTCTCCTTCTCTCGCCTTCACTGATTATCATTTGCTCTACAAGTATCAAGTAGTTTTTTTTGTGACATTGTTGTGGTATTTATCTTTTTATATGCATCTTCAATTTTTTTTGAAATTAGTTAATGGGTTTTCTTATTTTGAGCATTTCCATGACAATAAAATGCATTGTTTGTTAAAATTGTAAATTTGTTGTTGATATTCTCAAGAACCCTAATATCTCTTACTATTAATCCTAAATTTTTTTTAAATACATGACATTGTGTCAAAAATGTATTGATATACTTCTAATAGTTATACGTTGGTTGCTTACATTGTTTATTTTGTGAACCTAGTATCATCTATCCCTATTGCCAACTTTTTCTGATTTGGTTATGGCACGATCAAAAGGAAAAGGAAAGGAAAAGGTTACCACACCCTCATCATCTTCAGATTCTACCAATGCCAGTGTCCTTGCATCACCTCCTCCACAGAGAGAAGCTCCTCTAGTCATTGGAAAATGAAAAGAAAAGTCCAAGAAGAGGACTAGTAAGCCTGTCCAGGAAAAAGGTTCTAAGAAGAAAAAGACTTCAAAAGCTCCAATTGTGCTTATGGAAAGGGCCATTTATGAACCAAGGTACCTTCACTAGCCTGCTTTTTAATGAAATCTTTATTCCTTTACAGCCTCTCTTTGAATATCAAAAATGGGATAAATTATGCTCTAATACTGAGGGAATATATGTGGATTTAGTTCAAGAATTCTACAAAAATTTGAGAGTTGATGATGCTAAAAGTGATGAATCTTTTAAGGTTAAAATGAAAGGAAAAGTTTATGAGGTGACAGTAGAAAGGTTAGCCAGAGCCCTAGGCATCCCAAACAGTGGGAATAGAATATGTTCTCACAAAGAAGTATTTGCTGTTGGGGGGTTCAATAAAAGAAATTTTGAGGCAGAGGTATGTAAAGGAGAAGTAAAAGATAAGACTAGCATCACCCATGCTCACCAACACATCAAAATCCTTCATAGCTTCATCATTTATGTGCTGAATCCTAGAACTGGTAGTCCAAACTATTTAAGCACACTTGATCTCTGCATTATTTGGCATATTGTGAATGAAATTGAGTTTAATCTTGCCCATTTTATGCTGAAACAAATTATGAAATGGAAACCACCTTACAAACTACCCTATGCCCATCTTCTTAATGGCCTATTTAGAGACTTTGGGATATCCCTGGAAACTGAGAAACTTAGAACAAATATGATCCCAATTACAAGTCTGCAGAAAAGATGATGATGGCAGAAAATTAAGGTTTGAACAAGGTGTTAGTTCTAAAGGTAGTGCAAGTGGTGCTTTTGATGTTGAAGAAATTCTGGAAGAAGTGAATAATTTAAGACAATTTGTTGAGATTGAATTTGGAGAAATACAGAAAATTAGATCTTTTCAAGATGTTCTTATGAATGCACTTGATTTTAAGATTGATGGAACTTTGATGATGATGTATAAAATTGTGGTTGAGCCATCCTAAATCAAAGTTCATTTGGGTCTTGCAAGCACTAAAGCTGGAGAAACCAGTAAGGCTGCTGCTACTAGTTCTGTGCCCCAAATAGAAGAAGAAGAAGAAAAAGAAGAAGAAGAAGTAGAAGAGGAAAAAGAAGAAAGAGAAGAAAAAGAGGAAGAAGAGAAGGAAACAAAACAAGAAGAAGAGGAAGAAAAAGAAGAGGAAGAAGAGGAAGAAGAAGAAACTGAAAAAAAAAAAAAAAGAAAGAAGAATCCGATGATGATAATGGAAGAGGAGGTAGCAAAGAAGGAAATGGAGATGACATGAGTGACTCTGCTTCTGAGCCGGAACCACAAACTCCTGCTCCTGCTGCACCTACTAAAGGAAAGGCAAAAACAGCTAAAGAGGAACAAAAAGGTAAGCAGAAAGAAGAAACTAGTAAACCATCTAGCAAAAAGGCTAAAACTGACAAAAAGCCTACTGCAGAATCCAGTACTGTTGCTGCATCTGAGTTATTTGCTGGCTCTATTATACCTTTAATACCTAGAACTACAATGGCTGCTGAAGTTCTACAAACCCTAAGTGATAAACCTGTCAAGCCTAAAAGGGTGAAGATGGTTGCTCCGAGACAAATCAGAAGAATCTCTAGGCTGAAGGTATAGATCACCTTACTAGATGCTTACTGATTTTATTTTGTCTGACAGTCTGTTTCTTAGTTTGCTACTTTGTTTGCTATTTTTAGTTTTAGTTTTTTGGACATTAATTAGTGTGCTACATTGTCTATTATTTTGTTCACTGCACTTAAACTGAATTTTAGTTTATACACATATGCATATTTTCTCCCATGTTCTTTTGATGCTGACAAAAAAGGGGAGAAATGAATGAGTGATCTTGTTGCTATAGCTTGTGATTAATATATTGTTGATATAGCTTATGAAAATATCTTGCGCATATTTAGTTAGTATTTTAGTCACACTTGCCTAAAACTCCTTGTGATAGAAAATGCTTATGAATAGTTCATTGAAATTATTAAGGGGAAGTTATTTGTTAATATGTGTTGATATAGGTACATACATAGGGGGAGTTATTCCCACATATACATTCATACACATACTCACACTTGTCAATTCTTACATGGTGATTTAATTGAGTTTTTTCATCATCAAAAAGGGGGAGATTGTTGACCCCATGAGCTCAAAGAAGCATAGATTTTGATGATAATAAAACTTAACTAGAATCAAACTAACCTTGTTTTAAGTGTTGTGCTTCTCAAAGAACAAAGAAAAAGACTCAAGGAATTCATGATGGATTTGTGCTTTTAAAGAAAGGATGACATTTTAAGATAACACAGAATGAATCAAAGGAGATAAAGGAAGAAAATGTTACCTTCCAAAGCTGCATTGAAGATCAAATTTAAAGGTACATGTAGTATAGAAGTTAGTTTTAACTTTTAGGATTGCTTGTGAAAAGAATTGAGGAGTAGAAGCCAATGATACTTATTTTTAATCCCTCAATTTTTTTTCTAAGTTTTCAAAATATCATCAATGGCCTGAAAGTATTTGATTATGATTTGATGTAAAGTCTTAAAGTTTTCAAAGTTATGCGAAAAAGCTTTCCTGATATGCTAACTGTTTGCTACCTAGTCTGATATGCTAACTGGTTTGCTAACTGACTCAACTCTGCACAACATTACAGAAAAAGACAAAATAATGGCTATTTTCTTGAAATTTGAAATTGTAACGTTCAAATGAGTTCTCAAACGGTCAGAAATGATCCAAAGCTATAAATACACTCACTCTTGGCCATTTTGCACTTAATGAAAGTCTCTCTACTGTTCCTAACCTTTTAAGATCATTACACCTTTCATTAAAATTGCTTTAAATTGGTTTTATTGCTCATCATTGATTTACCTACTCATCTCTTCTTTATAGATTTTGTTGTATTGAGTGAGAATGAGTTTTAAATACTTTCTTATCTTTTATGAGAGGTCATTCAAGCACCTATTGAAGCTTGATTGTGAAAAATGTTTGGGATAACACTTGGTAGAATTGTGAAGCTACTTGTAAAAGCTTTGGTGAGAAGATTTGTAAAGGGCTTTTGTCTCTTGCCTTTAAAATAGAAGAATAGTGGAGTGAAGACTCAAAGTGGGATCTTTGAGAGAGTGGATATAGAGTAGCTGAGCCGAACCACTATAAAAATTCAGTGTTCAATTTTCTACACTCTTACTCTTTACATTTATGCATTTTAATTTTCTGGTTGAAGTGTTTTTGCTGAGATGAAAATTGATACTGTTTACTGTTAACTCTGCTAAAAACTGAGATAATTTGTTTACTGTTGAATCTGCCGATATCTGATATAATTTGCTTACTGCTATATCTGCTGTCAACTAATATATTATGTTTACTGCTCTGTTTGTTGTATTGTGATTTTATTTAGATTACTGAAATTCTTATTGAATGCCAATATATCCTATTAAATCAGTATACTGAATGCCTATGAGCCAACTTTGCATCAACTCATCAATTGAGTAGTATTGCACATATTTCACAGTAGAAAATTAGGTTGAACCAAGTTGCAATTTTTCAAAGGTTTTGAGCAAGAACCGAAAAATTATTTTAAAGTCCAATTCACTCCCCTCTTGGACATATTTTGGGACATCACAACCCAAGATTCTTAATTCCATATGCACACATAAAAGTTTCATTTGAAATAAATTATTTATAAAAAAGAATTTAAATAAATTCTTATACAATCATGCTTGATTTTTTTTTAAATTTATTTAAGTTAAAAAGAATTAAATTCTTTCATTTCGAGCATGAAATTTGATAAAAAGAAATTAATTAAATTAATTTTTTATAAAATTCGAAATTCCAAACAGGAGATAGAAAACTAACATGTTGAAAGATGATGCAGATTGCAGATACTTCCTAGTTTCAATTACCTCAAATTGATTAGTCCTCTGCTATAGCAATAGCAATAGTTTGACATATGGAAGTCGTTATTTCCATAAACTTGCTTTGATTGTTGGGTGCATATGATTCTACAGCCTTGAGTTCAAACCCTCGTCTTCCTTTAATTTCCTTCAAATTCTCTACAATTAGTTAATGCAATGAAATTGCCACGCAACTTGAAGCTTTTAGGCCAAGTTGCATTAATCTCATCAATTTTTTTGGTGTAATGGACTTCACTTGAAATTCAAATTCGAGACTTCATGTGATGAGGCCATTTAACCTTTGATCTTTTTTCTTTTTTATTTATCGAAAGACTCCTTAATTAACTTTAGGCTACATAAGAAGATTAATGGTGGTTCTTTTTTTTTCCCCATATCATGAAATTTGAATTTAGGACATATAATTTGCAATTCTTGCATTGCAACTACTGGAATACAATGTGAAAGGATTAGTAAAAATGTAATTAGTTATGGTGCCTCAATTAATAGAGGGGATAATTTTACTGTTAAGTAGTTTGTAGCTATATCTCTAACAAGCTCTACATCGAATTGCAAATTCTTTGAGGTGGAACCTGACATCTTTTAGTCTTTTTGATTATCAGATTCGCTGGCCCTGACATCTTTTAGTCTTTTTGATTATCAGATTCGCTGGCCAAGTACAATCATTCAGTTGATATGAAATTCTGATGAAAATCAACTGAATGTTTGCTGGTACCTTTATGTTGATAGTCTGCTAGGTCTGTCTAGAGGTCAAATGAAGCTGCGGGTGGTTAGGCCAAGGCATGTATTGCTGTTGCAGAAGAATATGGGTGCCCTGCGGCAGATACATGGACCAAAATGCAGCAGAAACCTGACTGGAAAAATGTTTATCTAAGGTAATCAATTTGTTAACGTTTTCTTATATATTTCTTGACAATTATCTACATGTATACTGGTGTACATGCAGAGACGTTGCCAGTTGATCTCCCACTTATAGCTGGTATTCACCCTAAAGAAGATCCACTCAGGATATTTCAGAATTAAGGTCAATGAATTTCATGGCTAATTGAGCAATTATATAACTACAGTGGTACTATGTACAAATAGCCGAGAGTGTGATATCTTGCATTTTTGAAAGCAAAATCTCTTTTAGTGAAAAACCACATTTTTCTCTACTTAATTAAGTCATAACTACTCTCTCAGCTTGGAATGTTGATAATTGAGGGGGATGGTATTAATGGATTTAGGTGGATGAAACTTTATGTTTAACCATGCATGTCAAGATTTAAGAGTGAATTTAAACCATATTTTTCAAGAACTGAGGAACTAGTTAATTGTTGCTTGAGAGATGTCGTGGATCAGGGCCTTCAGGATTCACATCCTTTCAGGATACTCTCTATCTGTTTACTTTTAGCGAACTGATTCAAGGCTTCTTAAAATTAAAAATAAAAAAAATAAAAAATAAAAAATAAAAAATAAATCCATTCGAAGTAATTGAGAGGAAGGCTTTGGTGAATTTAACTGACATTCCAAATTTGCTCCCGTCCGTCCAAAGGTTAATTTTAATTAATATAAATAGTTTTTTTTTTAATTGGTTAATATAAATAGTTAAAAATCTAAAAATATATATTTTTATATAATAAAATATATCTTCCAGCTGAATTGGAATTTTCGTCCAAGCCTATCTCAATAATGGGAGCTTCTAGCTAGTAGAAAAAAAAATATTTATTTATGAATTCAAAATATAAATATAAAAATTTTATTTATTTTATATATAAATTCATTATACACATTGTATATTAAATTCACAAGTAATTAGGTTTAGAAAAAACAAAATTCGTAAGATACTCTTGACCCTTGCTTAAGAGGTGCAAAATAAAATGATTGACACGGTAATTTTGAATTAATTTTTGCTTTTTAGTAATTAATAACATCTAATATAGTGATACTAAAATTATTTTTAAAATTATAATATTTTAAAGTTTTTTTATAAACTATAATATTTTAAGTTTAAATTGCAATCAAAATTAAATAAAAATATTATTATTTAGATTTTTTTAAACAATTATTTAGACTTCATTATACTAAATTTTAATCTTCACATTTTAAATAAAATATCTAAACGCCATGTCTAAAGATTGAAAAAAAAAATTTACTACATCACCCTTAAAACTTTATAGAGCTTAAACTATTGTTTCATTTGAAACTAAAAACTAAGGATTATTAATTTACTTTAAAAAAAGATAGCAATGTAAATATGAATTTTAACCTGTTATTACAATTTACCTTTTATATTCCAAAAACTCCCAACAACATATGTATATTAAACTTAACTCAACTCAACTAAATCTTTATTCCAAAAATTTATTGGGGTTAGCTATATGAATTCTCTTTTTCCACTCTAAATGATTTTGGGTTGAATCCTCGGAAATGTGTAATGCTTCTAAGTCACTCTCTTCAAAATCAGTTTAGGTCTGCCCCTTCTCTTCTTTTTATCCTCTAACCCAATATGCTTTACTTGTCTAACTAGAACTTTCGTATGTCTATATTTCGCATGACCAAATCACCTCAATCTCCCTTCTCTCAACTTATCCTCAATTGGCACAACTCCTACCTTTTCTCTAATACTCTCATTACGGACTTTATCTAGTTTAGTATGGCCACTCATCCATCTTAATATTCTCATTTCTGCAACTAGAGGTGAGCATTCAGTTTAAACCTAACTAAACCAAACCGAATTAAATTATGAAAATCGAATTACATATTTTAGAAATCGAACCGAACCGAAATGAATGAAAAACCGAATTGAACTGAACTGCTCTGTTTTGATTTGATTCGGTTCAAACCGATCGGTTTTGATTTTAATTATTTTTAATTTAGACTTGATTTTCAAGTTATTTGGTCTAATTTTGACTTTGGTTTGAACCTAAAAACTATTAATCAACGAAATTAAACAATATATATATATATATATATATATATATATATATACAATTAAATATAATTCATAAATTCTCCATAAAAATAAATCAATTCAAAAATCAATTCGGTTCGATTTGAATATATAAAATTATTATTCGGTTTGGTTCGGTTTAACTGATTTTTTTCTCTTCAAAATCAAATTGAACCGAAATAATCAAAATTTTTATGATATAAAACCAAACCGATTGAATTTTTAAACCAAACTGATTGAACCAAATTGATTTGGTTCGGTTTGGTTTTTTGGTTTAAACCGAAATCTGCTCACCCCTATCTACAACTCTCATCTTAGACACATACAGCTCCTTCATTGCCCAACACTCATTACCATATAACATGGCCGGTCGTATGGCTGTATAATAAAATTTTTCTTTCAACTTATTGGAAATCTTGCGATTACATAAAACTCTCGTGACACGTCTTCACTTCAACCATCCGGCTTTAATCCTATGACTAACATCTTTCTCACATCCCCCTTCTACTTGAAGGATTGAGCCGAGATATTTAAAGTAATTACTTTGGGGCAACACCACTCTATCCAAACTAACTCCTTTCTTATCACCAGTTCGGCGTTCACTGAACTTGCAATATATGTATTCTATCTTCATTCTACTTAACTTAAAATCCATTGACTCTAGAGTACTTTTCTAAAACTCTAGCTTTCTATTGACTCCTTCTCGCGTCTCATCTATCAGAACTATATCATCCGCAAATATCATGCACCAAGAGATACTCTCTTGTATATGTTTCGTCAATTTATCTAGAATTAATGTAAAAAGATAAGGGCTTATTGCTGAACCTTAGTGTAATCCAACTAAGATAGGAAAATCTATTGTGTCCCCTCCCACTATACGCACAATAGTAGTTGTGTTAGTAGTATGCCCTAGAGCACATCATTTAGTAAGTATTTTGTACTTATTTTATTAATAAAAGGCAATTCCACTTTTCCGTTTACATACTATATTTATGTGTAATAAAAAAGGACATTGATTTTTTGTTAGAAATTCTATTCTTAAGTTGTTAAGAATATGAGTAACAGTATTTCTAGCACAAAGTATCATAAATTGGTTCACAATCGAGGATACTTCATAATAAGGACATGACTTATCCAGAAAGATTGTAATCATGTTTGTTCCCAAGTTATTTACATGAGATGTAAATAAGATAGAATGGTGAGTCTTATGCCATATAACAAACATGATAGGAACTTATGCATGATAAGTAGGCCAAACCAGTGACATTTACGATAAGCACATGGAGTTTACTCTTGTCAATGTATTGTCATAAATCATATCAGTGCATATAATCTTTAAACCTGAGATAGCACAGTTATCTTGTATACAGGTGGTTTGAGTTTGATACTGCTTTCATACTTATAATGTGTATAGGTATATGGGCATGTGTTGGCTCTTACTAGTTATATATGAAGGTAGATGTTGATCAAGATGAAATCTGTTACCCTAAGTAAATAGGGATAAAATCCTATGTTCATTTAATTGTTCTTGATGTTTCAAGTTCCTAGCTATGACAGATAGATTTAATCAGAAAAGAGTTTCTGATGAGAAAATCTTTTTATCAAGAACTGGAATTAAAAAAGAACATAATATTCATAGCAAATGGGGTTTGACGTAAACCATGACTCCAACTCAGATTGGGATTTTGTAACAAAGAGATTCTAGTGCATGGCAACATATGATTATAGGTTCATTTAAGGTAAATCTTATTACTAATTGGGTGGCTATGGCATGCTATGCTAGGCGTTAACCATAGTCTATGAGGTGTCTAAAATGATTTAGAGAAATCATTTATGGTAAGAAAGATTTCTGATGATATTAAGAGTTGATATCATATCTCATTGCCAATTAGTGATGAGCCTAGTGAGTCACACACATACATAAGTAATCACCAAGTTAAATATGATTTAATTAATTAATTAATTAAAGATTTTAATTTATTAATTAAATAGGTTTGGTTTGCAATTAGATTGCAAAGTCCCTAGCATGGCTTGAAACCAAATCTAGGTTATTGGATGTATAGTATAAATTAAATTTATATTTAAAGTGTTTAAATATGAATTTAATGATGAAAAATTAATTAATAGAGATTAATTAATTAATTTATATTTGATATAAATTGATTAGAAGAAGAGAAATAATTATTTTGGGTTGAGAACTCAAAATTAAGACACAGGGGTATTTTGGTCATTTCACAGGGTGACATGTGGAACCATGAGATGGTGACACATGGCACTACACATAAGCTTGTCAATTGTCTTTTAATCATGTAAGATAATCAAAGTCAAGATTAAATCTAAGTTTGACACTTGGCACAATGTGATTGGGTATATAAGGGAAAGGATGAAAAAGAAAAATAATAATCTGTCATTCTTTCTTTTGTGCCGCTACCCTTGCCTTGTTCTTTCTCTCTTCTTTTTCATCTCTCATCAATTCAAAGATAATTGCCAACATTCTTTTGAATTAAAATTGCTAAAAATCGTTTCTAGTGTCCAATATACATCTGTAATCTCTCTAAAGGCAAAACCTGAATTTCTAATTAATTGGAAAGGCTTGAGAAGCTGTTCAAGGGGCTGCCATTGGTGATCTTGATGTGGACAAGCTAGAGGGACAATATTTGGTGTCCTAGGTGCATCCCAAAGGTGCCAAACACAACTGCAGTGCATCAAAAAGTTAGTGCACTTGTTCTTGTTTTAATCTAGGATTCTAATGAATTAATCTGTTAATTCTAAAATCTTAAATGGCAAATATAAATCCAAAAAACATATTAAAAGAGTTTTAATATGTTATTTAACATTGAAATCAAATAGATAAATAATGAATCTTGCATGATGCATGACACCTTAGAAGAAAAAATTTGAATTCAATGATCTAAAATTATATTTTTCATACTTTCGCTCCTTCAATTGGTATCAGAGCCACTATATTTGCCATTTAGATTGTTGATTATATGATTTAATTGTGTGATTTGATCATGAGATGATTGATTCATTGCTGGTTGCAAAGTAAAGGTGGCGGCTTAATGAAGAACACCATGGTGCACATGGTTTGATGCATTCAACCATGCGCATGGCTGTTTGGGCTTGTTTGTGGCCTTGGTTTCAAGGCCCATAATTAGGCCCATGACTAATTAAAGTGTTTAATTAGGAGTTTTAATCACACAATTAAATTTTATTTCAAATCTGAATTTTTAAATTTGTTTGAATGTGATTCAAATCTGAATTTTTAAATTTGTTTGAATGTGATTCAAATCTGAATTTTTAAATTTGTTTGAATGTGATTCAAATCTGAATTTTTAAATTTGTTTGAATGTGATTCAAATCTGAATTTTTAAATTTGTTTAAATCATATTCAAATCTGGATTTTTAAGTTGAATATGAGATATTCAATTTAATTTAAGTATGTATATTTTATTTAATTGTTAAATAGTAATATGCATGATGGATGATCATTGACAATAAAAAACCAATGTGATTGGATTTATTTCTTTTATGCTTCTTTAGGTTGTAAATTAATTTATTTATTTTAATTTGTTTTGGGCATGTATTATAAAGGTTGTAATATTTTTTGGATTGTAATTTTATTTATTTATTTCTTGTAAATTCGCCTTGGTATGCCAAGGATTACTATGTAATTGGATTGCAAGAAGATCAAGGAAGTCAAGAGCATTGGTTGGACCAGTGGGAGGAATTTAAGATTAAGTGTTGATTATGTACTCCTTCAGCAACTCTTGTAATATGATTGAATGAAATGCACCTAGGAATGCCCTGGTTCAATTCTTGGTGGCTCAAAATTGAATCCCTTAGAAAGTCCATGATTATACCATATTTATTATTATCCATGAATGCATGAGATGTATGGGAATGTATGCAAGTATATGATATATGCATGCTAATTGGATAATGTGCAAAGTTAGATCTTAATAGTAATTAGTACGACCACAAAATCTTCCAAACAAATGATTAAGTTGGAAATGGTATAATTAAAGTAATTATAACATGGGCCCTCCATTGAGGCAATTATTTTAAGAAATTTTAAATACTTGCATATATGCAATTAAATTTAAGGGATTTTCTTAAGAATAATTGTTAAGCATAAGATGTTATAAATATGTAAATGGTTTGGTGGCCAATATTGGATGTACCTGAGGATATTAAAATTATTTGCATGTTTACTGGCTTAATGGGATCAACTTAACTAATGCAAGATAAGTCAATAATGGATGTACTTGAGATTTTGAGCATTAAGGGCTAGGTAAAGGATTGAACCTCACATGAGATGTGATGAGCAAGGAGTTGCTCACTTATAGTTTATTGTAATTCCAATAATGGATATACCTGAGGATGATCAATGGGATTATAAGAATCCAATCACCTAATAGAAATCCATCCAACTAGGATTTACGTTTTCTACTTTAGAAGTGTAGGATTCGCTAAGTTAGTGGGAGGACCAATTTGATTAAAAGACCATAATCATTTTGGTTAATTACATGATACATTTACTAGTTAATCTGGTTATTTTCTGCAGTTAATTTTCTGATAATAATGAGCACACCACAAACACCACCATCCAATATCCTTGCAAGCATACTTGATCGCAATAGGTTGATAGGCCCTAATCTATCTAATTGGCTAAGAAATTTAAAACTTGTCCTGAATCTTGAACATATAGGATATGTTCTAGAATCAAATGTTCTTGGTCCATTACCTCCAAAGGGCACTCAAGAGGAACATGAAACTTTGGACAAGTGGAAGGAGCATGATATGAGAGCCAAGTGTTACATGCTTGCTTCTATGAGTAATGAGTTACAGAAGCAGCATGAGAACATGCAGAGTGCGAGTGAGATCCTCCTTCACCTACAAGAGTTATATCGTGAACACAGCAGGAATGTTAGGTATGAGATATCTAGACAGTTACTCTGCATGAGGATGTCTGAGGGACAGAATATTGGGGATCATATCCATAAGATGATTCAACTGATTGAGCAGCTGGAACATCTTGACTTTAATATGAATTTCCAACTGCAAAAGGATTTGATCCTTCAGTCCCTTCTTGAGTCTTTTGGGAATTTTATGACAAATTTTCATATGACTAAACAGGAATGCACCTTGGCTGGTTTACTCAACATGCTGGTTATTGCCCAAAAGAATATGTCAGGCAATAAAGGAAAAGAGGTAACTTTGATTGCATATTCTTCTGCTGGAAAGTCCAACAAGAAGAAGGGAAATAAGAAAAAGAAACCTCATATTCCTGGTCCTTCTAAGAAAATAGCTAAACAGAAAGGGAACACTAAAGCTGGTGGAGGCAAAGGAAAGTATTTCCACTGCCAGCAGGATGAGCACTGGAAAAGGAACTGCCCAGAGTTTCTTACTTCTCTGAAGGACAAGAAGGATATGCCTTCGGAAGATATGTCCGTATCTTGTTATTTAGATTCTAATGATACTCATAGTTCATCTACACCTTGGGTTTTAGATACTGGTGCCAATTCTCATATTTCTTATGATATATAGGAACTAGAAAATAGTAGCAGTTTGCGTTCTCGAGATGTTAGACTCCGAATTGGCAATGGCTCAACTGTTGAAGTTTTAGCCATAGGATCTAAATCTTTTTATATGTCTGGACATGTTTTGTGTTTGAATAATATCTTATATGTACCTGATGCTTTTAATAACATCATTTCGATATCTAGTTTGAGTAGAGATGGTTATGAATTTCAGTTCACAGATGATATTTGCAATATTTATTTTAGAAATAAATATATTGGTTCAGGTTATATGAATGACGGTCTTTATTATTTGGATAATAATGACAAACACAAATTGAATGCAAGTGATCTAAATGAATGTAATGCCATGGTGAAAATCAACTCAAGTTCAAAATGTATTTGGCATTTAAGGTTAGGTTATGTTACAGAAGATAAGATTGCAAAACTGGAGAAAATGGGGATTCTATTCTCATTGGGTTCTGAACCTACTCCAACTTGTGAATCATGCTTTCAAGGCAAAATGACTAGATCACCCTTTGTTGGACAAGGGCTAAGAGCTGAAAATATTTTGGAGCTAATACATAGTGATGTATGTGGTCCATTTAAAGAAATGGCTAGAGGCGGTTTTCATTATTTTATTACCTTTACTGATGATAAATCAAGATTTAGGTATTTGTATTTGATGAAATACAAACATGAATCCTTTGAAAAGTTCAAAGAATTTAAATCTGAAGTAGAAAATCAAACAGGAAAAAGTATTAAAGCTCTTCGATCAGATTGTGGAGGTGAATACTTGAGTACTAAATTTGATGAATACTTGCGAGAGCATGGCATTGTTTCTCAGTTGACTCTTTCAGGAATACCACAGCTGAATGGTGTATTTGAAAGGAAAAATCGTACCTTATTGGATATGGTACGTAGTATGATGAGCTATACTGATATGTCAATCTCCTTTTGAGGATTTGCATTAGAATCAGCTTTGTATATTCTGAATAGGATTCCATCAAAATCAGTATCTTCCACACCTTATGAGATATGGCATGGAAGAAAACCAAGTCTTAAGCATGTTAAGATTTGGGGTTGTCCGGCTTATATCAAAAAGCTGAACACTGATAAATTGGAAACCAGATCAGAAAAGGGTCGATTTGTTGGATATCCAAAAAATAGTTTTGGATATTATTTTTATTTGCCTACATCACAAAAGGTTGTAATAAGTAGAGATGCCACATTTCTTGAATAACAGTTTGTTCAAGAAGGAGGCAAAGGAGGCAAAGGAAGGCAAATAGAGTTAGAATTGGAGAATTCTGAGCAACCAACAGATTAGATGGATATAGATCCATCTAGTCAACCTACATCTATTGATGAAACATCTACAGCTGTTCCTCGTAGAAAAACCAAGGTATCTCACCCACCAGTGAGATATGGTTTCCTTCATAAAGAATAACAAGAGTTAACTACTCATGAAGAAGTAGATCATGGAGATGATCCACTTACCTATGAAGAAACTATATCAGATATAGACTCTTCAAAATAGATTGATGCTATGAAATTCGAGATTGATTCCATGTATAAGAATTAAGTTTGGGATCTTGTTAACCCACCTGAAGGTATTGTACCTATAGAAAACAAATGGGTTTTCGAGAAGAAAATTGATTCTGATAGAAAGGTAGAGACCTATAAAGCAAGGTTAGTAGCAAAAGGGTTTTGCCAAAGGTAAGGAATCGACTATGAGGAGACTTTCTCACCTGTTGCCATGCTTAAATCAATTAGGATTCTATTGGTAATAGTTGCATACTATGATTATGAGATTTGGCAGATGGATGTCAAAACAGCTTTTCTCAATGGATACATTGAAGAAAACATTTTCATGGAACAGCCTAGGGGTTTTGAATCCCAAGATGGTTCCAAAGTATGCAAGCTAAAGTGATCCATTTATGGGTTGAAACAAGCTTTGAGGAGTTGGAACATCTGTTTTGATGAAGCCATTAATTCATTTGGTTTTATAAAAAATGAGGATGAGCCATGTGTATATAAGAAGGTTAGTGATAGTGCTATCACTTTTCTTGTCTTATATGTGGATGATATTCTATTGATAGGTAATGACACAGGTATGTTAACAACTGTAAAGGTATGGTTGTCAAATACATTCTCCATGAAAGATTTAGGGGAGGCAACCTATATTCTTGGGATTCGCATCTATAGAGATAGAGCGAAAAGAATAATTGGTTTATCCCAAAGTCTATACTTGGAAAAAGGTGTTAAAGAGGTTTAACATGCTTGATTCCAAGAGAGGATTTTTACCAGTGAGACATGGTATCCACCTTTCTAAAGAGATGTCTCCAAAGACACTTGAAGAAAGAGATAAAATGGCTAGGATTCCATATGCTTCGGCTATTGGAAGTTTGATGTATGCAATATTGTGTACTAGGCCGGATATCACATATGCTGTTAGTTTGACTAGCAGGTATCAATCTAATCTAGGTTTGGAACACTGGATAGCTGTTAAGAATATCCTTAAGTACTTGAGAAGAACTAAGGATTTATTCTTGATATATGGAGGTGGTGACTTGCAATTGGATGGTTATACTGATTATGATTTTCAATCAGATATCGATGATAGAAAGTCTACCTTTGGGTTTGTGTTCATTTGTAATGGAGGTGCAGTCAGTTGAAAGAGTTCCAAACAGAGTACAACTGCAGATTTCACTACAGAGACTGAGTATATTACTGCATCAGATGCTGCAAAGGAAGCTGTTTGGATAAAGAAGTTCGTGACAGAACTTGCAGTAGTTCCTTCCATTGAGTTAGCAGTTCCACTCTACTATGACAACAATAGAGCAGTCATACAAGCTAAGAAACCCGGGTTTCACCAGAAATCCAAACACATAGAAAGGCGCTATCACATTATCAGAGAGATAGTTGGGTAAGGCAATGCAGCCATGCAGAAAATAACATCAGCTGGAAATCCAGCTGATCCATTCACTAAGCCTATGTCACAAACTCAGCTAGACCGATATCTTGAGAAGATGGGTCTAAGATATTGTAATGAATGGCTCTAGTGCTAGTTGGAGATTGTTAGTAGTATGCCCTAGAGTATATCATTTAGTATGTATCTTGTACTTATTTTATTAATAAAAGGCAATTCCACTTTTCCGTTTACATAATATATTTATGTGTAATAGAAAAGGTCCATTGATATTTTGTTAGAAATTCTATTCTTAAGTTGTTAACAATATGTGTGACAGTATTTCTAGCACAAAGTATCATAAATTAGTTCACAATCGAGGATACTACACAATAAGGACACGGCTTATCCAGAAAGATTATAATCATGTTTGTTCCCAAGTTATTTACATGAGATGCAAATAAGATGGAATGGTGAGTCTCATGCCATATAACAAACATGATAGGCACTTATGCATGATAAGTAGGCCGAACCAGTGACATTTACGACAAGCACATGGAGTTTACTCTTGTCAATGTATTGTCATAAATCATATCAGTGCATATAATCTTTAGACCTGAGATAGCACAGTTATCTTGTATATGGGTGGTTTGAGTTTGATACTGCTTTTATACTTGTACTGTGTATGGGTATATGGGCATGTGTTGGCTCCTACTAGTTATATATGGAGGTAGGTATTGATCAAGATGGAATCTGTTACCCTAAGTAAATAGGGATAAAATCCTATGTTCATTTATTTGTTCTTGATGTTTCAAGTTCTTGGCCAGGACAGATAGATTTAATCAGAAAAGAGTTTCTAATGAGAAAATCTTTTTATCAAGAACTGGAATTAAAAGAGAACATAATATTCATAGTAAATGGGATTTGACATAAACCATGACTCCAGGTCGAATTGGGATTTTTTAATAAAGAGATTCTAGTGCATGGCAACATATGATTATAGGTTCATTTAAGGTAAATCTTATTACTAGTTGGGTGGCTATGGCATGCTATGCTAGGTATTAACCATAGTCTATGAGGTACCTAAAATGATTTAGAGAAATCATTTATAGTAAGAAAGAGTTCTGATGATATTAAGAGTTGATATCATATCTCATTGCCAATTAGTGATGAGCCTAGTGAGTCACACACATACACAAGTAATCACCAAGTTAAATGTGATTTAATTAATTAATTAAAGAGTTTAATTAATTAATTAATTAGGTTTGATTTGTAATTAAATTGCAATGTCCCTAGCATGGCTTGAAACCAAATCTAGGTTATTGGATGTATAGTATAAATTAAATTTATATTTAAAGTTTTTAGATATGAAATTAATTATGAGAAATTAATTAATAGTGATTAATTAATTAATTTATATTTGATATAAATTGATTAGAAGAAGAGAAATAATTATTTTGGGTTGAGAACTCAAAATTAAGACACAGGGGTATTTTGGTAATTTCATAGGGTGACATGTGGCACCATGAGATGGTGACACATGACACTACACATAAGCTTGCCAATTATCTTTTAATCATGTAACATGATCAAAGTGAAGATTAAATCTAAGTTTGACACTTGGCACAATGTAATTGGGTCAATTAAACTAAGAGCCAATCAGAAAGTGACATGTGGCAAGGGTTTTAAATGGTGACCTAGCTATATAAGAGAAAGGATGAAAAAGAAAAATAATAATCTGCCATTCTTTCTTTTATGCCGCCACCCTTGCCTTGTTCTACCTCTCTTCTTTTTCATCTCTTATCAATTCAAAGAGAATTGCCATTATTCTCTTAAATTAAAATTGCTAGAAATCGTTTCTAGTGTCCAATATACATCTGTAATCTCTCTAAAGGTAAAACCTGAATTTCTAATTAATTGGAAAGGCTTGAGAAGCTGTTCAAGGGGCTGCTATTGGTGATCTTAGTGTGGACAAGCTAGAGGGACAACATCTGGTGTCCTAGGTGCATCTCAAAGGTGCCAAACACAACTGCAGTGCATTAAAAGGTTAGTGCACTTGTTCTTGATCTAATCTAGGGTTCTAATGAATTAATCTGTTAATTCTAAAATCAATATGTTGTTTAACATTGAAATCAAATAGATAAACAATGAATCTTGCATGATGCAAGACACCCTAGAAGAAAATTTTGAATTTCATTCTCCTATAGTTTGAGTAACTCTGTATGTCTTTCTTATTTTTAAAAATGGGTACTAAAATACTCCTCCATTCATTAGTTATTTTATTTGAGTTTAGAATCTTATTAAATAATTTAGTTAACCATGCCACTCCTACATCTCCCAAACACTTCCACACTTCAATTGGTATTCCATCAGATCTACAGGCTTTACCTACTTTCATTCTCATAAGTGCATCATTTACTTCTGAAGATCTAATTCTTTTAGTGTAATTCACATTCTTTTTTAATGCTTTGTAGTCTATATTCATGCTATTACCACTTTGACTACTATTAAAGAGATCATCAAAATAATTTTTTCATCTTTCTTTAATGTCATTATCTTTCATCAACACTTTTCCTTCTTTATCCTTAATGCACCTAACTTGATTGAGATCTTGACATTTATTTTCTCTCCTCCTTGCTAATCTATAAATATCTTTCTCCCCTTCTTTAGTTCTAAGTTTCTTATATACCTTTTCAGAGGCTTGTGCTCTTGTTTGGCTAACCGCATTTTTTGCCTCTTTCTTTGCTATCTTATACTGTTAATAAGCCTCATTATTATCACACTTAGATAATTTCTTATACCATTCCCTCTTTCTCTTCACTGCCTTTTGTACTTTCTCATTCCACCACCATCTTTTTTTTTAGGGTGGTCCATGTCCTCTAAACTCTCTAAGTACTTTTCTAGTTACTTTTCTAATCTTTGATGCCATTTGTATCCATATACCATTGGCCTCCACATCCAACTTCCATGCTTCGGACTCGAGAAGCTCATTTTTTAATTTCACTTGCTTTACTCCTTTGAACTCTTACCACTTTTTTTGAGCTATAATATTTCTTCTAGTTTTACTAAAATTGTTCCTAAACTTGACATCCAAGACTACTAACCGATGTTGACTTGTTAAAGCCTCTCCTGGAATAACATTGCAATCCTTGTATAGAGCTCTATTTGTCTTCCTAGTTAAGAGAAAGTCAATTTAGCTCTTATGTTGTCCACTTTTAAAAATCACTAAATGTGATTCCCTTTTTATAAAGTAGGTATTTGCTAGTATTAGATCGAACGCCATGGCAAAATCCAAGATGCTTTTCCCCTCTTTATTGCGGCTACCAAAACCAAAACCTCAATGAATATTCTTATAACCTTGCCTATCACTTCCTATATGTCCATTCAAATCTCCACTGATGTAAACATTCTCTTTATTTGGTATGCTTTGCATTAGATCATCCATATCTTCCCCAAACCTTTGTTTACTCTCACTATCTAGTCCTATTTATGGGGCATAAGCACTAACTTTATCTATTATTTCTCTTTCTAGTACTAGCTTTACTAGTATAATTCTATCTCCTACTCTTTTCATAGCTATTATGGTATCTTTCAATGTCCTCTCTATGATTATGCCCACTCTATTCTTGTTTCTCTCATTTCCGATAAACCACAATTTGTATCCTGAATTACCCACTTTCTTACTTTTCTCTCCTACTCATTTAATCTCCTGAATGCAAGCAATATTCACCCTTCTCCTTTCTAAGGTATTCACAAGCTCCATTAATTTTTCTGCAAGTGATCCAACATTCTAAGTATCAACCTTGATTCTCCTCCTATCATGTTCCATCCTAATTGATCTCCTTCTGTGATATCTTTTATTATTCTTTATATCTATCTTGTGTTTTGTTCCACTATGTGTTCTACTATCTGTTCTATAGACTAACTTCTTTACCCACACCCATCTATGATGTGGGAACCCTTGCTCATTTAACACCACACCCAAGCGCCGGCATGGCCCGTCGCTTCGGTGAACGCCTACACCCTTGCATATTTCTCACTACACCCGGACTCCAATATAGAGCGTCGTAAGTAAAGGATGCCCCAACGTTTATACCGTAAGAATCCATATCATGAGGTGTGACGAAAATTTTTACGTTGGTTGTCACTTACCGCAACCCTCCCCTTTTATCCAGGTTTGGGACCGGCTAAACACAAACTACTTAGGCGAAGTTTGATAACATATATATTAACTGAAAAAATTCTTAATTGATTATAAATGAAAATAAGATATATATATATATATATATATATATATATCATAAGAATCCATATCATGAGGTGTGACGAAAATTTTTACGTTGGTTGTCACCCTCCCCTTTTATCCAGGTTTGAGACCGGCTAAACACAAACTACTTAGGCGAAGTTTGATAACATATATATTAACTGAAAAAATTCTTAATTGATTATAAATGAAAATAAGATATATATATATATATATATATATATATATATATATATATATATATATATATATATGTCATAATTAAAGTACCCAAAGTATTTTTATATATATTCTCATTCACATAATAGAAAATTTTTATCTAAATCTGATTCACTATAAACTTAAAATGTAAATATGTAAAATTCATATATTTAATATATGAATTAACTATACATCTTACGTCTTGGGTTCATGGTAAATCGGTCTATGCAAGAAAAATCTCTCCCACAAATATGAGTCATTTTTTTCACAATTTATATAAAAAAAAAATTATATTTATATGAGTGTAAAGAGTATTAAAATTTGGTATTTTTAATGCATCCAATAATTTCTTCCAATTAGCCCATTATGAAGAATAGAATATAATGTCTATCCAAACAAAAGGGGAAATTGAAAAAAAAAAGGCCATTCGTTTTTTATAAGCAAATAATTTTTATTATTAAAAATAAGAAAAACTTAGCATAGTGATATCCAATTAAACCCAAGTTTAATTGACTTCCCTAATACACCCAACTATGATATAGTATGCTGAGTGCAAAGGTCATAATACAATGAAAAGCTACATAACAAGAAAATAGCACAGGCACTGTTGCAGAAGTTGGCATTATTTAGGTTACCAAGTAGCTAGCCATTTATATAGTGCATGCAATGAAATGTTGGATCACATTTTCAACCTACGTACGCATTGAAGTTTGATAGAAAATTGCTACATTTCTCTTAGGGCAGTGCAGAAGATGGTTGAGAGTGGTGGTCAGGGTTTGGCCCTCCAGGTGAGACTCTTGAAGTCGATGTGTCCATCACTTTTTCCTTCATTACATGCTTCATTTTTGACAAATCATACCCTAATCGTTCTAAAAGAGAACTGCTATCAATTCTCGTATGTATAGGCCTAGAACCGCGAAAACTCAATGCCTCCAAATTAACCACATTCACTGATAAAATGAGCAGGATCAGCATTGAAGCTCGCATCACAGTTGCATTGCCATTAGCCATGAGTTTACAACTATGGAGTAGTTTAAGAGCGTGATTTGGTTAAGGTACTAGGATTAGTGTGTAGTGTGTGTTAGAACGTAATCGAGGCATGAATTTATAACGCAGATCGATGTGTAGGAAAATGTCTGAAAATTTTGAATATTAAACAGTAATGCTCATGGCGACTATGAGAGGACAAAATCCTGCGTGTAGTATATTGTCTTTATTAATTCCATGAAAGGGGTTTCAGCCTTTTTTTTTTTCACAGGCAATCCCATTACCTCAAATGCCACGAAGGTCCCCACTCGAGCATCTGGTATATGGGTAATATCGATCAATACATCTTAATTTCACTACCAACTAGAACTTGTCTGCCTACTCAATACATATTGTTTATTTGCAATATTGTTTTGGACAGTTGTTGAACATAATTAAACTAAGAACAAGATGTGGAAGGAGAAATGGAAACCTTTTAAGCAAGAAAACAAAAAATGAGGCTTTAATATCATTAATCTTTCATTTGGAATCGTTAATTACTTTGTTAATTAATAAGTGAATCGCCACAGACAAATGGATTCCCTGCTTTCCATTTCGCATAAGGTCTCTTTCCACCTATGTTTAGTAATAAAATATAGCCTCCATTGATTCCTAATTTGGCAGTCGGAAATTGACGTTTGTTTTATGCGACTTTGGTGTTATTTCAGTATCCTAATTAACCGATCATATAATTAAGATATCTTTAAATATGGAATTAGTGGTCTACACAACATAGAAAGTTGGATAAAGATTCGGATTGAAGGAGGGGAAGGAAGAGCTAGCTAGTGCTTTTATTTTTCTTTTGTTTTCTAGTTAAAGATTGCAAACTTTAAGCTAATGGATGGTCAACGATTTATCGGCTTGTAATGGAGAGAAATGGCATACTATTATCCATGCGAAAAGGCACACTGATACTATTGATCCCATTACTATTACAATGAATTAATTATTGATGTCAAAGGACAATTTTGTATACATTATAGAACAAAAATTACAGGTAATATTTATACATGTATTAGTTAATCCATATCCTAAATCAATGAAATCACAGGCTAAAATTAAGAGATTATAAGGAAACAGAGAATATTTTTGTAAACTTGGCACATATTATGTGTTTAATTATCCACAAATCTTTTCGCTAATCAAAGATTTGCTCCATCAAGCTTCTCATTGGTGCTGTCACACATGCCTTTAAGGATGGGTAGTAGCATGAAGTTTTGAATATCTCATTTATTAATATGCTAAAAATTTTTATCTTTTAAAAAAATTATCTAATTATTTATCTTATAAATTTGTAATAATAATGATCGATTTGGTTTCCTTATATATCGAATCAATATCAAAATTTAATTAAATCAAATTGAGTATGATCAGTTTTTTTTTTTTTCTTTCATACTTTTAAAAAGGTGGAGATTGTAAAATTTCAGGTTTAAAATTTTTCATTTTCTAATATGATAAAAATCTTTTACTTCTATGGAAATAAAAAGGGATATTTTTATCTAATAAAATTTTTAACATTTTTTTTATAAGCAACATTTTATTATATGAAATTCAGAAAAAAACTTAGCATGGATGTCCCTAGCTAACCTAAGCCGATAGGCTTACCCGTTAGATTGGACCCAATCTAAGTAACAACATGCTAAGTGAAAAAAATATGAAAAGAAAGGTACACAATACACTAATAAGACAAAACCAAAGTTTAGGATACATGACTAAACAAATGCCAAAAAAACAAAAGCCAAAGGTCTTGGCAACCACAAAACCATGCCAAAAGCTGCAGTGAACTATAACAAAATCTACAGAAAAGTCATATACAAAACCACCCAACCCCGAATTTGTAATCAAAGAGGAGATCTACACAAGAATAATACAAAATCTGCACAATAGAAGAATATAGACGCAACAAAAATACAGCCAACAACATAAGTACACTCCAAATACTGCACAGATTTAATTGAATTGAGGCATATCACAAGACAACTACAAAGTCCACCAATCTATCCAAATCTTGCTTTGCAAGTGCATCCACCACAGAATTCAACTCATGCGGAGAATGAACAAATAAGACTCTAGACAACTTCTGAACTGAACCCAAAATGCCATGGATAATTGAGATGAATTTCCAAGGAGCTGAATTAGGATTGTAGACCCAAGATATTGCTGCCATTCAATCTGATTCAATGATAGTTACACCCTAATTAGTTATGCAATCTGAAAAAATGATGCTCAACTCAGGTGTCTTAACAATAGCAAATAATTTTGTCTGGATAGACTCTATCAACCCCACAGAATACCAAAAAACATACAGAAAATGGCTTTTTTTATTCCTTAAAACCCCAATACCATTTTAAGACTGAAATTTATTTATAAATGTTATCAAGATTAATAAATTTTAAATTAGTTATAATAAAGTTTATAAAATTCTGTTGTTAAAAAAATCTATAAAATTTTAAATTTAATTTTACAAATATATTTTGACTTATGTCAAACATGATCTAAATGAATTTATAAATAAATTATACAATATTTTATGAAATTTATTTATATCAATCAGAACAAAATTTGAATCCCAACACAAAATCATGTAATGAAATACGATTAATCACGGCTCAATTAGGAAAAGGTTAATTAAAATTTAAGAGTTTGGAAGATAAACAAACTGGATCCAGACTTCTTTGAAATGGGCCTTTATGTGGCCTAGTGGGCAAGCTTAATGCTCCACTGATAGCCATTATCCATTAGACACAGTAACGAAATGATCCAAAATACAAAGCAGAGAAAAAGACAGGAATTTTGTCAGGACAATGGAGCTCAAAGTAGTGATAAGACAAATGCCCAATTCATCAAGCTAGGTTGATCGCGACGAAATGCTCACACAATAATTCAATCACAGTGTCAAACCCAATAGCACACGTAAGTTGGTGCCTGCATATTATATATCCATGGCTACCCCAAAATGATCCATAATGTTCATTAACTAATGTTGACTCTGATTAAAGATCGTCCCATGATATTAATTTATGAGTTCACTGATAATTCTTCAACTTTAGCACTAAGAATTTAATCCATTTCCATATTATTAGTGCTTTAAGCAAAAGTTGATTAATAATGAATTAAACCCATAATTGAGAAGGTTGTCATGGATAATGAGATAAAATAATTTAGACTTTATTTAAATTGTTATCCGGAAAAGTAATATTTAAAATATTTATGAAAAATTTTTAATTTAATCTTAAATTTAATATATTTTAATAATAAAAAATTTAAAATAGTAAAATAAATATTCAAATTATTTTTTAATAACATTAATTTAAATAATATTTAAAAAAATAAATTTAAATGAACGTTTTAACCTTTCAAGTTTCGAAACCTAAGAAAATATTTTATGTTATCCAATTCACCACGTACCATTTACCAATTAAAATGGGTGCAATCGTCTAATTGCATTATGGAGTAAGTGATATTGAAATAAAAAAATCAGCTAGCTATATAGCATTACAGAAGCTTAATTATATTTATAGGATTTATGACTTCTGCCCTTATCAAAACATTCTTGATCACCCTCAACGAAATATATATATATATATATATATATATATATATATATATATATATATATATATACACACACACTGAGTGCTTTAAGGAGGCTACTTGCTAGGGCTTATTCTTGTCCTTGTTTAATTGTTCTATATATTTCCCAGTAAGTGGATATGGATAGCTAGCTAGGTTTGGCCCTTTTTTGCAATTGAAAATGAGTGAAAAATTAACCAATTTGATGCCCACCCTGAAACTCAGGCTATCTAATCCATTTGTAAAATCTCAAACCTAATCAATTTGATCAATTGTTGATATTTTATTTGAATATTAAGTTAGTATTCCAATCGTCTAAGTATTGTATCAGGAATTTAGGATTTAAATTGTTAAATTTGAAGAGAGTGTTGATCAAATTACAATTTAATTCATTTTAATTCGGACTTATATAAGTGATTAAATTGCTTTACACATCAAAATCACTAGACAAGTTAATGTTGCAATCCACCGCCTCAAGTGTAACGATATGGTTGTCACTTGACAATTAGTTTATATTTTTTTTAACCCATTACGAGTTCAATTATACAACCTTATAAGCAGTAAAAATTCACAGTTCGGGCTCTTAACACCATGTTAAATTTGAAAAGGTGTTTGTCAAATTACAATTTAATTCATTTTAGTTCAGACTTATATAAATAATTAGTTTGTTTTACACATTAAAATGACTATTCAAGTTAATGTTGCAATCCAACCACTTAGATATTGCCCTTTTACTTTGTATTCTTTCGACGTGGGATTCCAACATAAACTTCCAACATAAACTCTATTGTTCCCAAAAAGAAAAGTTCATTTAGGATACATGTGTATTTTCATCACATACTTGCGAATGATTAATTATATTCAAAGAATTCCATTTTTTCATACAATTAAATTCAAATGAGATTTGAAATCGGAATTTCATAGTTCTAAAAATAGCTTTAGTATCGCTGTCCTAAAGTTCATTGATAATTAGAGAGAGTTTAAGGAAGCTTTAACAAGGAAAATGGGCACAATCTGAAACTTTTTCTAATTCATCCAATTCCATACATAAGCAAGCATTTGGGAAAGTAAAGCTCGATAAATATAATGGGTACGTGAAGCTTGTCCTATTATATTGTGCGGCTATTGCAAGTTCTCTTTATCATACCCAATTTATGATAAAATACTGAAAGGTGTCCACTAGACCACCATATAAGCAAGTTAAGCATTGGAGGATCCTTCTGAATTGTTTGCATTCTCCAATTGAACTGTTGAAATCCATATAGCTTCGCACATGAAAAGTGAGTAGGCCTAGTCAGTTCTAGTACTCGTTTATGTCAAAAGGCTAGGAGAGAGCCATTAATTTGCAGCGGAAGAACTTTGATTTGCTATAGGGCATGCATGAAAGTGATCACACACGCATCTCCATGACTGCCAAGCGTTTTTATTTTTTATTTTTAATTCTAGCTACATTTCCAAAACAAGATTTTAGATTTATCTGCATTTTCAATTTCTTTATCACTTGCAAACAATTCCAGTCTTTTTTTTCGGCTGAGTTCATGTTTCTAATTGATGGTCTGCTATGTGAAAGACATATGGTTCAGTGATTGCCTCCAGGCACGAATCATGGATTTCCATGTCCTTTAACCAAAGCCAATAAGAATTTTAAACCGTATTAGACAAGTTTTTCATATCTTGGTATTAATTTTTTTACGATCCATATGAATGATTGATACATGCATTTTATATAGTCATATAGGTTAAATTTCATAACCATTTTATTGATTTCATAGTCCATTTTAGTTAATTTTAATAGTTATTTAGTTACTTTTGCATAATTATCAATTTTTGGATTAATTTATAATTTTGCTTTTGTTTTGTAGATAAAAAGTGTTTCTGAGGGACTAAAGAGTAATTGTGCAAGTGAAGAGTGGTTTCCAAGTCTAAAAGTACCAAAATGAACCTTGAAAATTGAAGAATATGAGGATGGCCAAAATCTGCACAACTTGCTGCACAGCCTATGCAGCTTTTGTACAGAAATCTGAAATAATTTTGGACCTGCTAAAATCTGCACAAGGAACTGCACAACCTATGCAGGTTGCCTATGCAGCTTCACGGGAGAAATTTTGCACCTATCGAAACTTGCACAATGTACTGCACAGCTTATGCACTTTTACGCCTACCTTGTGCAACTTCACGGAAGAAATTTCCAACCTGCAAACTTGCATAATCTGCTACACAGTTTGTGTAGGTCCCTTGTGCACCTTCACAGGAAATTGCCAAACATGCCGAAACCTACACAAGCAACCCGCACAGCCCATGCACCTTCACAGGAAGCCTCTGGAGACTGCCAAATGCGCACAAGATCCTATATAACCACTTGCACAATCTATGCACATCTTCATTAATTGTCTCAAAAGGAGATTTTCTCATGGGAATAATGACCTCACACACTCAATTTTTAGGGCTTTTTTCAGAGAATATAAAAGCCACTCTTACCTCATTTTTGCTGTAAGGAGAAAAAACGGAGAAAAGAAAAAGGAGGAGAGCAGCAGCCGACACTTTCAATTTTGAGACGAGAATCCAACTTCTTTATCTCTTCTTTCCCATTTTTCTACATTTCTCATATCGGGTTTCTTCAATTTTAGCCTATTTTCATTATTTATTTCCTCTTTTGCTTAGAATTTGTTGTATTAAGTATGGATAGTGAGTAGTTTTCTAAGATTCTGGAGTTGAGTATATAATATTTAAAATATTTTGTGAATTTGAGTTGACTTATCCAAACTTTATAGCTATTATAAAGTTTTATCCATTTCTTGTGTACTTACTAACATGCTTAGTGTAGGATTTCATTAAGTATTGTTCTTAATTCTTGGTTGAAGCACCGAAAGGAGAAAACCTGTAACACCCATATTTGTATAGCCTGGTATATTTCACTGTTTTGATGACCGGTGTCGGTCCGGACAATTAAGGGGATTAGAACCACACTTAAGACAACTAGATAACCTATAAACATAAATAATTAGTAATTGCCAATTAGTTAAGTATAAACAAGAAAAACAAAACATAAGAAGTTAAACGAGCCAAGAGTCACAGCGATGGGTGACCTTCTCGGGAAGGACTGCGAAGTCGTTTTAAACTCAAATTTTGAACCGTAAAATGTGACGCTGCGGTCCTTAGGACCATTACGAACACAGTGGAAAAGAGAAAATCACGAAAAAGAACTGTTAAGCCAGTCAAATAATTAGGTCAGGGAGCCGAAAGAAATATTGAATTAATTGCAAACCGGGATGAACCGGCGAGGGGCAATTTGGTCAATTGACCCCAAGAGCTGACTCCTGACCTAACTATCAGATAAAATCAGAGAAAATAAAATTTCGGAATTGAGAATTAAATTAAAGAACTAATGGAAAAATAAAAAAAAAAGGAAAAGAAAAGAAAAAGTTAATTACATCACCTTATGACATCAAAATGATGTCAAAAATTTATTTTTTTAATTCTCATAATTTTTGATCCATTCAAATACATAAAGTAAGACTTAAATTACATAAAAACAAAAAAAAATAGAACCCTTCTCCTACCTCAAGATTTTGGCAGCCAAGGTTCTCCATAAGCCCACCATTGATTCCTCCATGAAAGCTTGAATACAAGCTTTTAAACACCCATTTGACCCTACCTTACCCCAAATTCTCCCATAAAAACTTGATTTAATCACTTGAGAAGAAGATTAGTCATCAAAGAAAGAAGAAAAGAAGAAAGAAAATTGGAGAAAAGGGGAGTTAGAAGTTGCTACACAAAGGTTAGTGATTTAAGTTGCAAATGAGTTTATTACTTGTGTTTATAACTTAGTTAACTTAGAAAAATGCTTAAAATGAAATAAAAATTTATTGAGGGACCATGAATGATTTTCGGCCAGCATGTATATGGGAGTATATTTGCATGGTTTGATGGATTTAATTGGGTATATAAACCTTAGTTAGTTGAATGACTATGGTTAAAGGCATGGAATCAAGTAAATGCAAAGATAGTGTGAATTAGGGTTTTGGACATTAGGGTTTAGAGACCAAAAATGTGAGAAACTTGTAAATGGTGTCTTTGACCTAATGTGAAGTGAGAAATGGTCATTTGTGACCTAATTAAGTGTGTTAGAAGTGTTTGAATTAAAGCCAAATTCGGAGGGAGTGTGGTCATGCTGCTGGCAGCATAACCAAGTCAACTTTGAAGGACCAAAAATGAAATTTTATAAGTCCAATTGGTATGGGACCAATTGAGAATGAAAATAGACACTAAATGACACAATTTTCATTTAGGAAGCATGCCCAAATAGTGACCAAAACCTAGTGAATAAATTGACCAAACTTGAAAAATTACAGTCTGCCTCTCTACAAACTGACCAAATGAACAGTCTGTTCATTTGGTCATAACTTGAGCTAGGCAGGTCAAAATGACTTAAAATTTTACCAGTGGTTAGATATTATTCCATTAACCAAGTCATTTGGCCACCCCAAGTTGGTGACCTAAAACTGCCAGCACAGAAAATTGCCTAGAATTCTGGGTTGAGTCCAATCCGGCAGCCATGGTTCAAATGGCTATAACTTGAGTTACAAAACTTCAATTGGAGTGATTAAAAAAAGAGAATAAACTTAAGACATTAGGGAACATTTTCTATGAAGGAAGTTTTGTCAAATTCCAACAGAAAAATGACCAATGGAACAGTGCAACCTTAGATACCAAAACTGAAAATTTATCAAATTTGCCTAAAAGACTTAGAATTTGAATAAACAACCAAAACCAACAAATTTAGTGACCAAAATGTGGTATGTGGGTGAAGTTGGAATTCCCATACCTATTAAGCCTTAGAAAGTCAACAATTTGACTTGAATAGTATAATGAATAGTATCTCCGAAACACAAAATTTCAAGAACGTCGAGTTTAGCACGTTAGACCTAGATAAAAGTGAAGTTAAATTTATTTTTGGATTTATGCTAAGTTATGGTACTGAAACACTGTAAAATTGTGTGTTTCAGTTGAAAAGAATACAGGAAAAGAACCCGATGAACTGAGTCAAGGCCAAGAGGCGACTCGCTTAAGGTTTGTGCACAACGTATACTTTTTGTAAATTATCTTCTGCACACTGTTTTGAATAATGTGAAATATTGGATTATGGCATTCTTATGATGTTTGATTTAAATTGTTGAAAGTTATTATGTATATTTGAAATGACAATGTTTAGCAAATTGTTAAGATAAGTTTTGAAACCACAGTATCATGACCATATATTTGAACACCTCACTAGCACGACTAGTGGGGGTAATTAGTTTCGAATTTTGATTCCTTCTCTAGAGAAGTGTTGAGGTGTGCCAGTAGAAGAGGATGTGAATGGATATACATATATTTGAGCTAGCTAGCCTTGTGATGTGATTTCTCTTTAGCCTCTGGCTATTGAGATTCTATTTGTTTCGAATGGCATGATCTAACTGTGGGTTTTATGAAATGTGATTTGATACTTCAAAATGAAATTGTTTGAGATTAAAATCTCAAAATGCATGATTTATATTTAATTCTCACGTTCAGTCAAATTTTTGAATAAATATGATTTAAGTTCTGCATAAAGATTATTTTAGTATGTTGTGCACCACTAAGTCCTAGTACTCAGCGATAGTTTTTATTGCTGTCGTAGATATAGAGACTAGAAGAGCAGCAGACTGAGCTGCTAAGGTGTGAGGATCTATCAGCTTGAAGTTATCGGGTATAATTTATACCCTGCCTGTAAATATTTCCTTTGATGTATGTATTGCACATAAATATATGGACATGTAAAATGGGTCTTGAGCAGCTTGTACAAAGTTTGTATGAAGTTTATAATAAAAATTTAGTTTGAATTTCCTTTGATGTAAATTTTGTAATGATGTATATATGTAAATTGTTTTGTCTCTAATGAAATATGAGTTGAACTATTTTATTTAATTTCAATGAGATGAATTGCTAGTATTTTGAAGATTATTGAATTTTGGAAATTGAGAAATGTTGATTGTGGAATCTTGAGATTTGAAATTGATTGAGAATTTGAAGTAGTGGTTGAGAAAAATTTTTAGAAGTGCTTTTTACAAGTATTTGAAAAACTGTTTCTCAAAATACAAACAGAACTCTGTCAAAATTTTATAAAATTTGCATAAAAATAAAATGGACCAAAAGTTTTAACTAGTTTTTAATTTCAATTAAATGTTTTAAACACCTATTAGAAAACGCTCACCACTTATCAAAAGTAAGAAAATTGTTTTAAAATCCTTTGTAGAGTACTTAATGAGTTATCGGTAGGTGAAGTTCGGTAGTTCATTAGGTATTCTACGGGATCATGTTATACCTTACAGAGGGGTAAGGTGTGACAAAACCCAGTGTAAATAATCAAGAAATTAAACTTAATTAACTTAGATTTAGAAATTGACTAAGGATTAAGAAGGCTAATAGATTGATTAAGAAACATAATTGGTTTTAGTGAATTTCAACTACATGAAAGTAGGATTAAGTTAATTAAAATACTCTTTTAAAGGATTTAAAAATTAATCTCCTTGAAACCTATGATTTCCATATGTTTAACTAATCAATTTAAAATCTCAAAATAGCTTAAATATTAACCTCTAAAACTTTGGAATCACCCTTTTAATTATTGTTAATCATTAATAGAATTTGATTGCTTACTACTTTAATTCTTACCATATTATATTTTGCTGCATTTATTTTTTACAATTTAGTGGTACTTGTCATTCAATTAATTTCTTTGTTGACTTTGCATATATACATTTTATATATTAAATCTCTTCATTTAATTACTTGTAGTCCAAATTTAGTTTAGATTGGTAAACTTTTATATCAAAATTTAATCATTAACATAACTCTTCGAGGGAACAATATCTTTATCTATATTACTTGAACGATCCGTGCATTTACGGTTGAGCCACATCAATGATAAGAACAAATTACACTTTAAGTTATGGTGAAATAATGCTTACATATATGGTAATCAAGAATCCTCCATGATTGTATGTTGAATAGTTGGCTTGCGTTGTTAAGCTCTTCGGGATTGATTATAAATAAATAAAATTTTGATTTATCAAAAAAAAAAATTCCAAGACTTTTTTCAGACTTGTATGGTTACTCATACACACATAATCATATATGCTATATATAATGGTTTTGTTAGGATTTGTGGGAACAGGGAGGCGGATTTAGCCCCCATGAAAAATCCGTATTTTTAATATTGTCTCCATTAAATTTATTAATTTTAAATATATATTATTATTTTAATTTTAATTAAAATGCTACTAAAAATTGTAAAATAAATAAAATTACTATTAAATTAAATTAATTTATTTATTGTTTTATATATCTCAATAGTAACAATTCTTATCTTTAAATTAAAGAAAAAATTATGTATATTGTAAAATTTTTTATATTTATTGCATAATTTTTTCTCTCAATTATCTTTACAATAAAAGAACTTTTCCTAAAGATCAGTGTTAAATTCACTTTCGCGTGGATAGATAATTACAAAGTTAATGAAATATATATATATATATATATATATATATATATAAAATTGGAAATTCAACAACTTAAAAATGTATAAAAAAAATTCTAATAAGCTCTTTAGTCTTTATATTTTTATATTTATTTTTTATTTAAATATATGTGTGTAGTGTCTCTACTTATATATGTTTATGTGTATTTAATATGCTTAGCTCCCATTGATTAAATTTTTTGAATCCGTCGCTCGTGGAAATTTTAGAAAATGCTTCTCAAAGATGAAAAAAAAAATAATATAATTATTATAAATGAAGAAATTAAAGAGGATAGAAGAGGAATTTGAGAGAGTTTCATATTATGAGATACATATATTATTTCCTCCAAGCTTATATAGAGATTCAACAAGTTCAAATCTCTGACTTTTACCAAAAAAAAAAAAAAGAGAAAAAGAAAATTCAAATCTAACTCGATGGGATCTTTTACTTCTATAAAGACATTATACATGCAGTGAAAATCTCACGAGCCTATTATTCCTGTAAAAGTTATAATATTAATATTTTTTGAGAGAGTGATGACTTAAATTTGAGTCTATTCACCAAATAATATATGTTTTTAATTATTGAATCACATTCGGCTAAACTAAGAGCGATTAATATTGAAGAGTATTTTATTTAGGTTCGATCTATGTAGATTCAAAGGTATATCATATGTGTGGAACCTACCAATATTCAATATAAAAGCCACATTAATTTGTAAATATTATTTCATTAAATTATGAGAAAACATGGTCCATCACTACACATAATTTGCATAATGTATAAATATATGGAGAAAGAGTGGCAGAACCATCCAAAGAGAAAGGGAAAAGGAAAACCAACACTCGCCCCAAAAGGATGAGTGTTTTAGTGTTGTTTAATGTTATAAAACTAGTTTAAAAAGCGCAAAAGAGGATTGACTGTATTGTACTGGTTTAAGATATAATGCCATTCTTTCCTAGTGAAATCACTTTGCAAAATGACTTTCCTCTGCAATATTTGTGGTGCTTTACAGCTCCAAGAATGGCTTAATATATGTATATGTGGTGATTCGAATTAGCATAAACAATGTATCAGAACAAAGAGCATTTTTTGGCTGATGGAGATGCGAGATTTCCATGCTTCCTTTTTTTTTTTTTTATACATGATCATACTCTCAACTCTGGCCTATATAGGTAAAAACCATAATGAAGCTTCTGCTGATGACTTTATTGCATGGGTCCCTCATCTTGTGGATTGCCTAATTCATCATCCTTTGCAGTTCTATATAGATGTAGAATATAAAGTGATCATTATGCAGTAATTTCATGAAGAAAATCCCCAAAATTTTCTTCTTTTTGATTTGAGATGTTAAGATGAGGACATTTATTTTCTTTGACTGAAATGGATTTTTCCTGGTTCTTAGTAATTTCCTTCAGTGGATATGCATTAAATTAAAAATATGACTTAAGTGTTGTGGAAGGATATCCTAGATAAGAGGGGATGTTATTCTATAATTTGGCTCTATATTATTATTTGTTTTATACAGGCACTTCTAGTTGAGCACCACTTTGCTATTGCTTTGAGTGCTTTCATAGCTGAGTCTTTTAATGGACTGTTATAAGCTATTAATCATGTCTTTGCTCTTTTCCTCCATTATCCAAAAAAGAGCAAAAACTACATGCTTTCTACGTCAAACAGAACAATTAATTTGTTTATTTTAATTTGTTTGGGGCATATCTAATTATTTTAATTATCTTATGATTGATGTGATGGATTAATCGATTCTACCTTGTATCTCTTGTGGTACAACCATATTTTTAAAAACATAATAATAATAATTAGCCATCCAATTGGGATCATAAGAGGTAGAGAATGAAGAAATTGAAGAAAGTACAATCCCTCGGGCAGAAGTGCACAACTTAGCAAAAATACAGTTTACAATCATAGAAGGTTTCCTTACATTCCCTAACAAATTACCAAAAACAGAGCTTCCGATAACATAACCACATCCATCCTGTTAGTATACCTAGATCAGGCCATGGTCCTATTGAAATTGAAATTAAATCGGTTCAAAATCAACCTTGAATCAGATTAAAATTAGATTGAAATTAGTTGGTTTGATTTTTTTTCAAAACCCAATTTTTTCCTTAAAAAAAGGAAAAAGAATTGGAAAAAAAAAGTTCAATCTTTGAATTTGATCAAAACCAGACCGATTTGGATCCAAACCAAAATTGGAACCGATGAGGACCCTGCAGTCGGGTCCCAATCCCTCCAAACCTTGTACGAGAACCGGTGGCCACCCTAAATATACCTCTCATGGCATATCTTCTCTACTGATTTTTGGAATGGTGTTGTGGGTCAGGTCCTCCAGGACTCGCTCGTTTGGAATTAAAATGGATTTTCTTCGTGCCTTCATTTCCCTGCCCGACATTGTAAACTTCACTCTCACCCATTTTCCGAATCGACAATATAAGGTTTCTCCTCACTAGAGATGGATCAAGAAGGCGACTCTCAGAATATGAAACTGCAAGCAATACAAGGAATAAGCAAACAGAAAATCTCAAGCAAGCCATATTCTTATGTTAAGCTTCCAAAAAATGCAATGCTAGTTTTGTAGAGAGTCAAACTAGAAGGGTGTATATATAGAGATCATCGGTGTTGCTTTTTGTTATAATAATCAAAGTGGGTAAAAAGCAACAGCCCATTTACAATGTCTGTTTGTCGGTTTTGTAATCCATTTTACTCTTAATAAAAACAATACTAACCACTTCTATAGGTGGGCTAGCATGTAAGGAGTTTTTTGTCTGAAACTGCAGAAGAAGACATCGTATGCTTTATTTGAATGAAAATCCTTCATCTATCAATCTATTTGTTCAACTCCATTGTACTAGTATGCTTTATTACTATTGCTTAAACGTGTATCCTGAAATATATGTAAAGAAAGCAGAGGGCGGCCAAGCAAGTTCCAACCCTAGCATGAAAGAGCCATGTAGTAGGCTTCTTCTAAAGCATTTTATGGTACCACCATGTTGATTAGCATATGTTTGTGCTACTAATAAACTTCCAAGTTCACTTGTCATTATTTGTTCTTTATCGCTTCCAAACATTTTTTTCCTCTAAGAAATGTTCTGTTCAGTACAGTCTACCATGAATTAATTACTAATGACCAACTTGGACGGCTAGCAGTTCCTTATGCTTGAGTTACTAGTGCTCAATTTCCATTTTTCTAGTGGAAATTCAAGTTGATCTACAAGAGCTGCATGCTTATGGAAATTATGAACAATTATTAGTCACCAAATGCAAATATCCAAATGCAAATATCCAAGCATATCTAATCAAATCAAAATGATCACTACCTAGATTCTTAAATCTATTATGCACACACACAATCATATGGTAGAGGACTAACAAGTTGAAAGATGATGCAGACTGCAGAGAGATTTCCCAGTTTCACTTACCGCAAATTGACATATCAATAGCAGTAGTTTGACATAAGTCGCTATTTCCATAAACTTGCTTTGATTATCGGGTGTACAGAAACTCAATTTGGGATTGGAGTTGAGCCAAGCCACAGAGGTTTCCAGCAATTCACACTTCCCAGTTGAGCTGAAGACTGAATATTACCCAAGCCTGTAGTCAATAAATTCCTATATTCACTTTACCAGATGATAATATGTCATTTGTATATAAATTACACTGCATTCATTATTAGAGTGTCCTAAAGATAATTCAGCTTTTCGCACTCGATTTCCAGATTCTGAATTCAGCTTTGGAGTTGCTACTTTTCAAACAGGTGCCATTATTCTATGATTATAATAGAAGGGGAAAAGAAAAAACACCGAGGAGCAGAAGATTAAACCTTATATATATATATATATATATATATATATATATATTTTATATGTGTAATGAATATCACATCGATCTGAGTTTAGCCCTCTAATCCTAGACTTGAAGGCACCAAAAATTAAAGTGGTCAAGGAGAGATCAAATGGACCCTCAATCAAACAGATTGAATAAGGAAATATAGTAATAATTGGTGCTTGAACTATCTAAAATTCTTGCTCGAATACACCAAATTGATCTTCTTGCACATTGAAAAGACATCTCCTTCAGCTCTCCTTTTTCCGCATTTCACTTTGCAATCGAAGGAGGAAGAAATACACAGAGAGATTCTGTTCTCTGGAACTGAAAGTGAATAGATTGGTTGATTCAAGATATTGGTGATGTCCTCAAGAGGCTTCCTGATTCTCCTTTTCTTGCCAGGCAATAATGGGGACTTCAGAAGAAGTGTGGGCATGGCTCGCTGCTCTGAGTAGAAAGGAGCGATGTTCTCCTTGTTACCATTTTCACAGATAAGAGGAAGGAGAGCCATTGCAGGTGCAGAAGAGAGAGAGTGGTGAATGAATTGATGGGGAAGAACACGGTGGTATATGTAATGGTGGGATTTTGGAGGGGAGAACGGGAGAATTTAATTTTTGAAGTTTGATTGAGATGTTTTTTATTTTGGTTTCCATGGAGATGGAGGGAGGCTTTTGTTTTCTGTGATTTGAGTTTGAAATCTGAGTGCTGAAAAATGAAAATTGCCCAATGAACTAAAAAGGCGCGCCGATTGTTTTTTCAACTGTAAATATAGGACAACTGGAGGAGGGTGGCTCAAAATTTTAAGTTTAGGCTACTCTTCTCACGTGGGCCAACTGGCGTTGTGTGCTTTGAATAGAAAATTAGAAATAATAGATATATTTAAATTAGTTTATTAATAATTTATTAATTGAAATTAAAATAATATTACATTAAAAAAAGTAAATTATTTAAATATACATCCAGAAATTTATTAAAAAATTTTAATAATTTTGAGTTTCTCATATTTTATGTTTTGTCTATGTTATCAATATTACATATATAAATGTGAAAATGGAGGGAAATATTAGTTTTGTTAAAAGTATTTTTTTATTTTTTAAATTAATTATAATTATATTTGTATTATTTAAATTAATTTTAATATTATTTTGGGCCGATTTTCATTTGAAAAAAAAAGTCCAATTTCCATTCTGAGCCAGACTAAACCATATCTGTGACAATTGAGGACTATCCGAAAATGCATGATTTTTGTATCGCAAGCGAATCAATCTTGGGAAGTATATTGACCATATTCATAGATCCATATAGGGTATCTCACGTTGTTCAACCTGGTCTAGTAATTCTTATCACCTAAAGGTGCTATTGGGATCTTCTTAGTCTCCTTGGCAACATTGGGATCAAACAAAACATCCACCCAATTGTGATTCCAAATAAGAGAATGATGGACTATAAGATCAGCAATAACATTTATATGGGGAGAATAGTTCACTGATCTTTTCACTTTAAAATTTGGAGTTAAGGTAACCAAGGATCAAACCATAATAAAGTATCTCTATCATCCCCAATATTGTGACAGAAACCCTCTTATAAAACATTCCGCCTAGCTAAAAACCTTGCCATATCCAAGACTTATTTTTCCTCAAAGAAGAAGCCTGCCAAAACGAATAATGGGGAAAATAAATACTTTTAGCCAATCGAGTCCACAAACTTTTTGGATCTTGGATAAGTCTCTAACATTGTTTTGCCAAATAAGCAAGATTGAAAAGCTTGAATTCTCGAAAGCCCATGCCCCCTTAAGACTTTGGATAAGTCGCCTTTCTTCAACTCAACCAATGCAACTTTCTCTTTTTATCTTTTCTCCCCCACCAGAAATTTGAAACAATACCATTGAGACTTTTGTAGAAGCTTTTAGAATAAAGAAAGATGACCATAGAGTAGGTAGGTCTAGCATTAAGGACATATTTAATTAACACTTCCCTTCTAGCTTGTGAAAGGAGCTTCTGCTTCCAAGATTGAGTCTTTGACAATTTTTTTTTTCTCACAAATTCTAAAGCTTGGGATTTTGACTGATTCCAAAAGATGGAAGACCCAGATACATATCATCCAACTTCATCTCCTTCATATTAAGAATATTAACGATGTCTTATCTCATTAAAAGTCTACTAACAAACACACTAGACTTATGGAAATTTACTTGTTGACTTAAGACTGCTGAAAACAAAGATATAGCTCACAAAATAGCATGAGCTTCAGCTCTCGAAGCTTTGCCCAATAATAAAGTATCGTTAGCAAAGATAATATTCATAAGAATAGGTGAGCTTCTAGCAATTTTTATGCACCGAATGTTCCCCTCTTGTTTTTCCTTCTGAATTAGACAAGATAAGACTTGGGAAACAAAAAGAAACTAGTAGGGGGACAAGGGATATCGCTGCCTTAACCCTCTTGAATGATAAAACTTAGAAGAATGAGCACCATTGATCATCACAGAAAAAACTAACAGTAGAAATACACTGCATTATAAGGTGTACCCATGCAACATCAAAGCCAAACTGTAGAAGAACTTTTTGAAGAAATACCCACTCAACTTGATCATATGCCTTTTGCAAATCTAGCTTGATGGCCATCAAGTGTTTTTTACTATGAGAAGATCTAAGATAATGAAATGTTTCATTTGTGTGGCACTTTGATAAATCTGGGGCGTATTATGTCCGCTCTGGGTATAGATTCCTGGCTCAAAAGGTAATGAACAACTTTTCTAACTCATCTGTTTCAGTAAGTCGAGTTATGGATCAGTCTTAGAAGAATTTGTGGAGTATTCGTATTGTTGAATTTGAAGGAAGAAAAACTAAGAAAAAATGAGAGAGATTTCTATCGAAAATAAAAATGATTTCTTGCTTTTCTATTGGGAATAAGACTGATTTCTTGCTTTTCTTTCTTACACTTTCAGCATTGCATGGCTATTTATAGAGTGATGCGTCCCTACCGCAAGTGCACGGGTCGTACAAGTAGTATAGAAAAAGATATCGTTCCCACGAGGAGTTGTGTTAATGATTGAATTTTTGATATAAAAAGTTGACTAAATTGAACTATTTTTGAAATTAAAGAGACAAATTGATGGGTATTGGAGTATGAAATCTATATGTGCAAAATTAATAATCTATCCAACAATGTATCAATTAAACTAAAATTGCATCAATTTAAAATAAGCAAGTGAAATATGGCAAAATTTAAAATGGCAAGTAATTAAATTCAATTAAAAATTAACAATTATGAAAAGGCGATTCCGGAGTTCAGGATTTCATATTCGAGCTATTTTGGGATTTTAAATTGGTTATCCAATCTTGTGAAACTTACGGTTTTAAGGAGATTAATTCTTAAATCCTTCGAATACCCTTTCGAGTGAGACAAAGAGTGCCTTAATCAAACTAATCCTACTTTCGTGGAGTTAGAATTAATTAAGACCCATTAAGTTCTTTAATTAATCTGTGAATCCTCTTAATCCTTAGTCTATTTCTAAATCTAAGTTAATTAAGTCCAATTCCTTGATTATCTATCACAAGGCCTTCTCCTTTCGGTGCCTCAACCATGGATTAAGAACATCACTTAATGGGATCCTACACTAAGCATGTCATTAAGCACACAAGAAATGAATAAAACTCATTAAGACCACAAAATATGGATTACCCAATCAAAATCCACAAAATATCTCAAATATTACAACCCTTACTCCAGAATCAAAGGTAAACTACTCACTACCCATAATCCTTACAAGAAAATCTGAGTTTATATAAAAATAAGCTTCAATCTAAGCTAAGAAACAAGAAATTAAACACTAGAAATGTAGGAAAAAATATAAGGAAAGAAAGAAATCTGCAAATCTTGGTTGAAAATGGTATGGAAGGTGAAAGTGACTCTTCAAATTCTGCCTCTCCTCTCCCTTTCCTTTTCTGCTCCTTGTTTCCCTCTTTTTCTCTCCTTTCTAAAATGGGAAATGGGACTATATATAACATTTTCTGACATGGAGCCCTAAAATAGTGTGTTTGAGGAGGGATTTTCTGAGGGAATCTTCTGCCAGCTCATTAATGAACTCTTTATGGGACTACATAAGTCCTGCAGTCCCTTATGCATTTTTCGGCTGTTTCTGGGTCACTTATGCGAAACTGCATGACTTGGTGCATAGGTTATGCACAATTCCGTGAGAGTGCATAAGGGAGGCGTGAATGTGCATAAGCTATGCAGTCTTCTTATGCACATTTCAGTGTATTGGAAACGATGATTTTCTCCTTATGCAGATCTGCATAGCTTATGCGGCAAGTTATGCACAATTTGGTCAATGTACATTTCAGCTTGAAAACTTGTTTTTGACATCTTTGGCTGTAGAAGTCACTCCTCAATGGCAAAATTTCTCTTCAGTCCTTTAAAAACACCATTTTTTCTACAAAATAAAGTAAAAATTACAAATTAATCTAAAATTGACAATTATGAAAAACTAACCAAGTAGCTAATGAAATTAGCTAAAAATGACTAATAATAAAATAAAATAGCTATAAAATTAGACCTAAATGACTATGCAAAATGTATGCATCAAATACCCCCAAACTCAAGCTTTTGCTTGTCCTCAAGCAAACTTTAAAATGTGACGCAAAAAATTTTTAGGGGTGCCTTATCCAAAGAGCTATGAAAATCACCTATTAAAGTAACTTAACACACCTTCAGCCATACCAGCAATCCATATACCCATCCTTCAAAATGCAAAGAATTTAATGTTTATCCAAGCTTTCACCGCTTAGCCATCAAGTCAATTATCATTCAAAATCCCCAAACCAACAAATCAAAAGAGAAAGTCATGCTTAAAAGGAATTCTAGGACAATCAATAGGCAAAGTGTCTCTATATAAAATGATGGAATTAAATGAATGGATAGATAATTTTCCAATCCCATAGGCAAATCCCCTACTCCTATCTCCACTAATGTAACAAGTACTATCAAGAGATCAAAGGTCTTTTTAGGGATGTAATGGGGCCATGGGGTTCAAAATGAGGCTAAGAAGAAAGATGGGTAAAAGGATTCAAAGCATGAGAATATTTTCAATTTTGAAACATAAGGTACACTTTATTATATATTTTTTTCTTTTTCTCTTTTTTTTATATATATGTGGAAGAGAGAAATACACAATGAGGATTGTCAAGTGCTAGCATATTTTACAAAAACACATAAAATGGAGGGACATTTTGATACTTTAAACTTGTATTTTGCATTTTCTTTTGATGCTTGTCCCTAAAATTTGCCACCCCCAAACTCATTTTCTTTTAATACTTTGGGTGGATTTCTTTCATTTTGAATGACAATGGTGAAAAACACATATACTAGCACTTTTTACAAGATGACAAGCATTTCTTCTCCCTTTTATTGTATTTATTTTTTGTCTTTTTTTTTTAATATATATATGTACCTAATGTTGTAAATGATTATTCTCATGAAAAGGGTTGGAGTGTTTGATTCATTGGCTAGGTAACAATAAGGATGTCAAGAAAAAATTAGGGATAAAAAGGCTCAAAGGGGTTTGCAAGGGTAAATTTTAATTGGGAAAAAGGGCCAAAGGTTTAAAATGAGAAGGTTTAAATCAAAGAATGCCTAATCATTTCTCTTTTCAAGTACAAGCTGGTATTTCGCCTTGAAAGGTTTAGAAAATTTGTTCTAGGATTGGTGAGACATCATTTGACTACCTTATATCCAATAATTCCCTCTAAACACTTCCATCTCCAAATGACTAGTTGGGTGGCTTTTTGGCTACTAAGATATAGGCACAAGATAGACACTTCAAAACCTTGCACCTCTTAGGAAACTTTCAATCCACAAACCCAACTAAAGGGTGAGTCAAATCACTCTCATAGACAACTTTTCAAAACTCAAGGGATTTGGCAAAAGATTTAATGCATGATGATTTTAATGCATTATGCATGATTCCTAGAAATGAGCAATGCATTAACTAAATGGAGTGAATCTATTTGTCTATTTGTGTGCAATATGTACAATTTCTAGGTGATGTATAATGTGTGTGTAAATGTGTTATGTATATGTATGTGTGGATGTATATGTAAAATATTTACAATATATGTAAATGGAATAGGATGAGATGCTCTATACTCAAAATGTGAAAAATGAAGCAAAAATCAAAATGTGCACCCCCAAACTTAAAATTGGACATTGTCCTCAATGTCTCAAGCAATGCATTATCAAAACTCAAAGCAAATAGGAATTACCAGGAATTGTGAAATGTTAAGAGCAAAAAGAAAAGGTTACCTGGTATAGAGCAGATGAAAATTTAAGATATAAAGGGATGCATAAGAAGTTGCACAGGTTATGCAGAGTAAAGTGCTGTCCAAAACAGGTGCATAAGCCATGCGGTTCTGCATGAGTGGCAATAAGAACTGCACAGGCTATGTAGAACATTTGCATGAGGGAATGACAGCCTGTGCAGATCTGCATAAGTGGCATAAAGGGTTGCACAGGCTATGCAAGATAATTGCATAAAGGAATTCACAGCCTGTGCAGTATGTGCAAAAGCTGCTGCATGATGCTGAGCAAGGACAAATGTGCAACCACCAGTAGAAGCATGCAAATATAGACAGAGTATGGACAAATATGCACAAAAAGGGCAATAAGTGCAATGAAAATCAAAGAAAACTAATGTAAGAGCTATCCAATAAAACTTTAAAAAAACAGAATTCAAAACAAACTAATTCAAAACAAACAAACATAATTCAAAACAAACTACAATTGTTTGAACATATTTACAAAGAAAAGGTCCTACAAGATTGAACAAAAGTAAAACAGAAGCTAATCTAGTTCTATTGTTTTGCCCTTGTCCAAAGATGTTGCTAAGGGGCTGGTGGCTGCTGCTTGCTGTCGAAATGATGGTGCTGGAGGAGGTGATGGAGGTGGAGGTGGCATTCCCAGAAAGATCATGAGCTGCTTCATCATCTCCTTCAATTCTTTCTGCTTATCTCTGGTTTCCATGACAAGGTCAAATAGGTGATCATGACGATCCTTGAGGGTATCAAGACCAGTGTCAAGCTTCCTATCCACAAAGTATATATCATCACTAAGCCTTTCAAGATAGGTGAATAAGGCTTTAGTGTTGAATGCAGGAGGGGCTGTGGATGAGGAGGGTTCAGCTGTAGGAGGTGTGGGCTGAGCAGAAGCTGCTGGGGTGTCCTGTGCAGATTGAGGGGGTGGGGTAGGTTCGTGAGAGTCTTTGTGGGGTGATGGGACAAAGTTGGGCTTCAGTTGTGCAAAGGTCTGGCCACTGCTGGTTGTGCAATGTCGAATATGGCAAATCGAACCTGCTTTTGGATAGGTGTGCAGCATCAAAATATAAGGTGTCCACAAGTGCTGGTATTGGATGCTCTTCAGGATTAAAACCAAAATGCTTGGCTATTACAGTTATGAGCCCACCCAAAACAATGTCACCTATGGATTTAGTAGCAATATGCAACACATGCTCACAAAAGAAATAACCAGGAGAAACCTTGACCTTGTGAAAAGCACACCATAACATTGTGGGGAAATAATTCAGATTTCCCCACAGCACCAGAACTAGTCCCTCTGCCTAAAATAGTGCTAGCAATCAGCCTATGAATGAACCTAAGTGCAGGGTCAAGTATTTGAGAGGTTTTTGATCTGCCAGCAGAGAAAGTCTGAGGTTTGTTTGTGATGATTCTCCAAAATTGGACAGCATTCCAAATACCCTTATTTGCTACCTCTACCCCAGTATGTGGCACTCGAAATAGCCCATCAATTGCAAACCTAAAAATGCTATGAAATTGGTCCAATGATAGCTCTTTATTTTGCCCCAAACATCTAAATTTAATAATTGGCTTATGGTCTACATCATGCAATTTGAGGGTAGCAGAGAATGAAGAAATAAACTCCAAAACTAGAGTTGGATAAACTATCTCCTGCTTATGCACAAATTCCATCCAACCCATACCATCAAGATATGCAACTACATTGTCAAATAAACCAAGAGATTGTAGAGAATCGGCAGAAATATACCTAGTGGGTTGTACCCTCCTATCCTTGAGTCTCTTAAAAGCTGCCTTTTGAATTGTATCAGGAAGAGGCTAAGGTAACTTTGATACCTGTGAAGCTACTGAAATTGGCTTTTTGCTGGAAGAGGGTGTGGAGGCTGAAGCTTTTGGCTTTTTGGGTGGTGGTTCCGACAATGGGGTGGGTGGTTCCTTGCGTTTGGATAGAGGAGGTGCAGAGGACATGGGCCTAGTGGATTTCGACCTGATTTTTCGTTTATACGTGGTTGTGGAGGGTGGTGGGGGTGTCGCTTGTGGAGGGGAATCGGGATTGGGAGGTAGCGTTGATAATGGTGAAACCTGGAGAGGGGAAACTGGACGGGAATGGGGAGGCGACTCCATGGGATCCCGATAGTGAGAATGGAGGAGGTGAGGGAAAAGAAGAAAATTGAAGAAGAATGAGAATTAGGGCAAATGTAGTGAGAATCGAAATGGAGAAGAAGGTGTGAGGAGGAGTTATGCCGGAATGAGGATCGTGAGAGGGGAACAGTGAACAGGGATATCGGGGGGGTGAAGGTGGGAAAGAAAAAAAAATTTGCCGAAAAGAAAAGTTTGATTTAAACGGGTTTTGTAAAAACTGCATAAGGGGAAAGTGAATGTGCATAGCTTATGCACTAGCTTATGTAAGTTTCGCCTTGTTTTGAAGTTCAGAAAAATATGTCATGCGGAAGTGCATAAGCTATGCACTCTCCTTATGCACCTCTCGGCAGCTTTTGGAATTTGGGAAGTGAAGTTATGCGGGAGTGCATAAGTCATGCACTCCCCTTATGCACCTCTCGGCAGCTTTTAAAATTTGGAATTTTCGGTTATGCAGTAGTGCATAGGTTATGCACTCTGTTTATGCAGGTCTCGGCAGCTTTTGGAATTTTTGGTTGGTGGTCATGCAGTTGTGCATAAGCTATGCACTCTGCTTATACACCCCTCGGCAGGTTTGGAATTTTTGGTTTCTGGTTATGCAGAAGTGCATAAGTCATGCACTCTGCTTATGCACCCCTCGGCAGGTTTGGAGATTCAGAGTTTTTGGTTATACGGAAGTGCATAAGTCATGCACCCTCCTTATGCAGACTTCGGCAGAGAGAGAAAATGCAGGATTTGAAGTCATGCAAATGTGCATAAGTCATGCACTCACCTTATGCAAGTTTTGATAGATATGAAATTTGATAAAATGAGGTTATGCAGAACTGCATAGGCTATGCACTCTCCTTATGCACTTGCAATAAAGGTGAAAAATGGCAAGAATTGTGGTTATGCAGGATTGCATAAGCTATGCAGTTGCTTATGCACAATTCAACAAGATTAGGATTGCAATAGAATATGATTTGCAAGTGTGAAAAATACCCTAAAATGAAGAAATATAATTCTATGAAGCATAAACTATGAGAAATTTTCACCAAAAACACATCAATATATATAACGTCCATCAAAATTTCATCACACAAGCATGTAGAAATGGATCCTACATAAAACACCTTTGTGAACCATGCCATTTTTACTCAAATTCTGCAAATCAACATTTAGCACAATAAAAACTCAATAAAACCTGCATAAGATTGCATCTATCCACAAATGATGAAATGAAATCTCCAAGTTCTGCCAAGAGAATGCAATATTGTCCACCTTGAATTTCACAACCCACATAAGCTCATAACTGCAAAAATGGCTCACTTACCACCATATTAACATTAAAAGCACATATACTTAAAAGTTACACACCCAACCTCACCAAAAACACAAGCCATCTGCTGTAGACACCCTTTTTGCTACAGATTTCATTTTTCCTCTGCATAAACCAGATAACAGCTCCTGCACAAGTTATGCAGTAAGAACTAATCAGTTTTTGGGAGAGTTTGAAGGACAAAATTTTCAAGTTAAGAATCACTCCCCAGCAGTTCACCAACCTTCCTTCATTGAAATACATCTACAAGGGACAAGATTCAACAATGTCAAAAATTGAATTTGGGGAGATTCAAGATAAAAACAAAAGTAATGAAAGTAAAAGTAAATCAGCAAAAGCAAAATAAAAGGACTTGAGATGCCTCCCAAGAGGGCTAATTTATAGTCCTTAGCTGGACTTTTCATGAGTTTCACTAAAAAGAGGTGAGGGATTGGAGAGCTTGTAACAGCTTGCTCCTATTATTGGGTCTCCAGTTATGTAATGTTTCAATCTATGCCCATTGACCTTAAAATTCCCAGATTTTCAGTCCAAATTTCAATTGCTCCATAAGGGAAAACCTTAGAAACTCTATATGGACCAGTCCACCTTGACTTAAGTTTTACAGGGAACAATTTCAATCTTGAGTTGAACAATAAAACTAAATCACCCTCTTTGAATTCCTTTTTCCTAAGATGCTTATCATGCCAAACTTTGGTTCTTTCTTTGTAAATACGGACACTTTCATAAGCATCCATCCTCAGTTCTTCAAGCTCATTAAGTTGCAATAGTCTCTTTTCACCAGCTTGCTTAAGATCAAAATTCAAGGTCTGAATGGCCCAATATGCTCTATGTTCTAGCTCCATTGTAAATGACAAGACTTACCATACACCAACCTAAAGGGAGTAGTTCCTATAGGGTTTTGTAAGTCATCCTATATGCCCATAAAGCATCATCTAGTTTGATAGACCAATCTTTCCGAGAATTGTTCACTGTTTTCTCCAAGATATGTTTGAGCTCTCTGTTAGAAATTTCAACTTGTCCTGAAGTTTGAGGATGGTATGGGGTAGCTATCTTGTGCACTACACCATACTTCCTCATTGAGCTCTCAAATTGTTTATTACAAAAATGTGAACCCCCATCACTAATTACAGTCCTAAGAGCTCCGAATCTGCTCAAGACAAATTTCTTTAAGAATTTCACTACCACTCTAGCATCATTAGTTGGAGTTGCAATAGCTTCCACCCACTTTGACACATAGTCAACTCCAACTAGAATGTATTTATTACCAAATGAAGGAGGAAATGGCCCCATAAAATCTATTCCCCAAACATCAAATAATTCTACTTCAAGAATACCATTTAGGGGCATTTGATCTCTTTTTGACAAATTTCCACTCCTTTGGCATTTATCACATTCTAACACAAATTTCCTCACATCCTTAAAAAGATTTGGCCAAAAGAAACCAGCTTGTAAAATTTTACTAGCTATTTTAGAGATTCCAAAATGTCCTCCATAATCAGAAGCATGGCAATGATGCATAATACTCTGTGTCTCTTCATCAGGAATACATCTCCTTATTAAACCATCACAATATCTCCTAAAGAGTAAAGGATCATCCCATCTATAAAACTTCACCTCATGTAAAAACTTTTTCTTTTGTTGCCATGTCATTCCTAGAGGTAAGACTCCACAAGATAGATAATTCACAAAGTCTGCATACCAAGGTAATTTAGCAACAAGAGAGAAAAGTTGTTCATCCAAGAAAAACTCATCAATAGGGATTTCATCCAATTCTTCATCATCCAATTTCAATCTACTAAGATTATCAGCAACTACATTTTCAGCTCCCTTCTTATCTCTAATCTCCAAATCAAACTCTTGTAGCATCAGAATCCACCTAATGAGCCTAGGTTTAGCCTCCTTTTTACGGAGTAAATACCTGATGGCTGCATGATCTGAAAATATAACCACCTTTGAGTCAATAATGTAAGGTCTGAACTTTTTCAATGCAAAGACAATTGCTAAAAATTCTTTTTCAGTTGTTGCATAATTTGTTTGAGCCTCATCCAATGTTCTACTAGCATAATAAATAGCATAAGCCTTTTTGTCCTTTCTTTGACCAAGAACAGCTCCAATTGCATAGTTGCTAGCATCACACATAATTTCAAAAGGTAGTCTCCAATCAGGTGGTTGCATGATCAGTGCAGTGATAAGAGCTTGCTTCAACTTGATAAAGCGTCTGTAGAACCCGGCGTGTCCTAGAAAACTTCGAATTCCCTTGACATTGGTAGGAGGAGCCATCTTCTCTATCACTTCAACCTTGGCTTTATCAACCTCTATTCCTCTGTTAGATACCAAATGTCCAAGCACTATCCCTTCCTGAACCATGAAATGACACTTTTCCCAGTTTAACACAAGGTTAGTATCCGCACATCTCTGCAAAACTTTAGAAAGGTTAGCCAAGCATATGTCAAATGAAGATCCATATACAAAAAAGTCATCCATAAAAACCTCCATTATATCTTTAATGAAATCTGAGAAGATTGCCATCATGCACTTTTGAAAAGTGGCTGGTGCATTACACAACCCAAATGGCATCCTTCTATAAGCAAAGGTTCCATATGGACAAGTGAAAGTGGTTTTCTCTTGATCATTTGGATGGATAGGGATTTGAAAAAAACCTGAGTATCCATCTAAATAGCAAAAATAAGAATGCCTAGCCAGTCTTTCTAACATCTGATCAATGAAGGGAAGTGGAAAATGATCTTTTCTAGTGGCTATATTTAATTTTCTGTAATCTATGCACATTCGCCAACTAGTCACCGTTCTAGTGGGAATTAATTCATTATTTTCATTTTTGACAACTGTCATTCCACCCCTTTTTGGGACAACATGTACTGGGCTCACCCAAGTACTGTCTGAGATAGGATATATGATCCCTGCATCAAGCAACTTCAATTTCCTTCTTAACAACTTCTTTCATATTTGGGTTCAACCTCCTCTGATGTTCAATAGATGGCTTACAATTTTCTTCCAAAATAATTCTATGCATGCAAAAGTGTGGGCTTATTCCCTTAATGTCATCTATGGTGTATCCTAAAACTTTTCTGAATTGCCTCAACACTCTTAACAACTTATCAGCCTCTAAAGTACTCAAGTTTGCATTTACAATTACTGGATAAGTGTTATTAGTGCCAAGAAATTCATACCTGAGCTGAGAAAGAAGTTGCTTAAGTTCTACCTTAGGTGCATCTTCTTCCTTAAATGATGATTGCTTAGATTCTACTTTTTCCTTTTGTGTGAGTTGAAAGACTGGAGCAGAAATGAATGGTGGACTTCCCTCTAGATGTTGAGCATATGCAGCCACATGAGGGTTGTCATAGTCTATGCCTCCTCTATGAACCAAACAATTTTCAAGTGGATCTTCTAGATATCTCTTTCTAAAGTGTTCTTCAACCAGCTCATCAATAATATCAACTCTCAAACAAGTATCAGCTTCAGAATGATGCTTCTTCATAGTGTTATTAATATTGAAAACTAATTGCTCTTTACCAACTCTAAGAGTCAATTTTTCTCCTTTCACGTCAATCAAAGCACCAGCTGTAGCCAGGAAGGGTCTTCCCAAGATGATTGGGATATTAGAATCCTCTTCCATGTCCAAGATGACAAAATCAACAGGTATGTAGAATTTCCCAACCTTTAGAGGCACATTCTCCAAAATTCCTTCAGGATACTTAATTGATCTGTCAGCTAACTGAAGAGAAATGTGGGTTGGTTTAAGATCTCCCATATTGAGCTTCCCATAAATGGAGAGGGGCATAAGGCTAACACTAGCCCCTAAATCACATAAAGCTTTTATAGAACATGATTCCCCAATGTAGCATGGAATTGAAAAACTCCCTGGATCCTTGAGCTTTGGAGGAAGTTTCCTTTGAAGGATAGCACTAAATTCTTCTGTCAAAGCTACAGTTTCATGGTCTTCAAGTCTCCTCTTATTTTAGAGAATCTCTTTTAAGAATTTTGCATAAGAGGGCATTTGTGAAAGAGCATCAACAAAAGGCACATTTATGTATAGCTTCTTCAAAACCTCTAAAAACTTTCCAAATTGCTTATCAAGCTTGGCTTTGTGAAATCTTTGTGGAAAGGGAAACTGTGGCTTGTAGGGCTCAGGAGGTATATACTTCTCTTCCTTCTCTTCAATTTTCTCTTTACATTTTTCTGCACTCTCTTGTTTTTCACTTTCTTGTTTTTCACCCTCATCAGTTTCTTTCTCATTTTCTCTCTTCTCACTATTTTCACTCTTCTCATTATTTACAACTTTCCCACTTCTTAAAGTAATAGCTTGACACTGCTCTCTTGGCTTTTCTGGTTGACTTGGAAGCTTACCAAAAGACTTGGTACCTAAGGAAGATGCTTGTTGTGCAATCTGATTTTCCAGCATTCTGTTATGTGTTTGCATCTGTTCTAGCCTTGCTTTCATCTCTCTCATCTCCTCATCATGCTTATTTTGGTTGGCAAGAATCTATTGTAATAAAGCTTCAGTGGTGGAACTTTGTTCTTGCTGTTTTAGTGGAGGATTCATATTTTTCTGCTGAAAATTAGGCAATTGTTGCCTATTTTGCTGATATGGAATTCCTTGTTGCTGTTGTGGTTGAAAATTCTGATTTGAGACTTGACTTTGCTGATTTCCCCATGAAAAGTTGGGATGATTCCTCCAAGTTGGATTATAGGTTTGAGAGTAAGGATTCCCCATTTGCTTGTTTCCATAATTACCAACATATGCAGCTTGCTCTCCATAGTCTACTCCACAGCTGGTAGTTCCCTCTACATAAGCAACTTGTTGTGACTTCCAGATGATGATGATGAACTAACCAACATACTCAAATCTTCCATCTTCTTAGCCAAGACATTTGTAAGTGCATCAAACTTTGCATTAATCATGTTGAATGGATCAAGATCATACATTCCAACAGCTTGCCTCTTTTGAGTTGGAGCTGGTCCTCTTGGACTACTCCAAAGATGAGTATTCTTTGCAATCTTCTCCAATAGCTCATAAGCTTCATCTTCATGCTTTATAATAAATTCTCCTCCTGTTTGAGCATCAATTATCCCTCTGATTGCAGGAGTAACATTTTTGTAAAAATTCTGGTTTATCATCCATTTCGGAATGGCATGATGTGGGCATTGTCTCTCTAATTCTTTCCATCTCATCCATGACTCATATAGAGTTTCATCTTCTCTTGATCTGAAAGCTGTCATTTGATTCCTCAATTCTTGAGTTTTCCAGGTGGAAAATATTGTGCAAGAAATGCATCGGTGAGTTGCTCCCAATTTGTGATGGAGTTGTGAGGTAAAGAATCAAGCCAATCCAATGCTCTATCTTTCAAAGAGAATGGGAATAGCTTCAATCTTGCTGCATCATCAGACACTCCAGGTTGTTTTTGCATGTCACAGATCATAGCAAACTTCTTCAGATGTGTGTGTGGATTTTCAGAAGGATGTCCTCCGAATTGAGAATTCTGAATCATTTGAAGAACTCCAAAATCCATCTTGTAACTATTTGCATCAATTCTTGGTCTTGCTATGCTCTCTCTCAAGTCATCAAAATGAGGAAAAGCATGATCCATCATACTTCCCCTAGGCACATTAACATTTACAACCTCTTCTCCTTGGGCTTCATTTTCATTGTTTTGATCATTTCCAGCATTAACACCAATTCTCATTCTTTCATCAGCCATGACTTCTTCTAATTCAGTTTCTCTCAGAGCTTCTTTTCTTTTTCTGGTTTCTTTCTTGTTGGCTTTACAAAATTTCTCAATTTCAGGATTGAACAATAAGGATGTGTCACTTGCGCTTCTAGCTCTTCTCATAAAAGATTAAAAATACCTGAAAAAGAACAAACAAACACAAAAATGAAAAGATAACAAAAATAAAACTAAAAACAACTAAAATAATCAAGAATTCAATCTTAAACAAACAACTCCCCGGCAACGGTGCCAAAAACTTGATGCGTCCCTACCGCAAGTGCACGGGTCGTACAAGTAGTATAGAAAAAGATATCGTTCCCACGAGGAGTTGTGTTAATGATTGAATTTTTGATATAAAAAGTTGACTAAATTGAACTATTTTTGAAATTAAAGAGACAAATTGATGGGTATTGGAGTATGAAATCTATATGTGCAAAATTAATAATCTATCCAACAATGTATCAATTAAACTAAAATTGCATCAATTTAAAATAAGCAAGTGAAATATGGCAAAATTTAAAATGGCAAGTAATTAAATTCAATTAAAAATTAACAATTATGAAAAGGCGATTCCCGAGTTCGGGATTTCATATTCGAGCTATTTTGGGATTTTAAATTGGTTATCCAATCTTGTGAAACTTACGGTTTTAAGGAGATTAATTCTTAAATCCTTCGAATACCCTTTCGAGTGAGACAAAGAGTGCCTTAATCAAACTAATCCTACTTTCGTAGAGTTAGAATTAATTAAGACCCATTAAGTTCTTTAATTAATCTGTGAATCCTTTTAATCCTTAGTCTATTTCTAGATCTAAGTTAATTAAGTCCAATTCCTTGATTATCTATCACAAGGCCTTCTCCTTTCGGTGCCTCAACCATGGATTAAGAACATCACTTAATGGGATCCTACACTAAGCATGTCATTAAGCACACAAGAAATGAATAAAACTCATTAAGACCACAAAATATGGATTACCCAATCAAAATCTACAAAATATCTCAAATATTAAAACCCTTACTCCAGAATCAAAGGTAAACTACTCACTACCCATAATCCTTACAAGAAAATATGAGTTTATATGTAAATAAGCTTCAATCTAAGCTAAGAAACAAGAAATTAAACACTAGAAATGTAGGAAAAAATATAAGGAAAGAAAGAAATATGCAAATCTTGGTTGAAAATGGTGTGGAAGGTGAAAGTGACTCTTCAAATTCTGCCTCTCCTCTCCCTTTCCTTTTCTGCTCCTTGTCTCCCTCTTTTTCTCTCCTTTCTAAAATGGGAAATGGGACTATATATAACATTTTCTGACATGGAGCCCTAAAATAGTGTGTTTGAGGAGGGATTTTCTGAGGGAATCTTCTGCCAGCTCATTAATGAACTCTTTATGGGACTGCATAAGTGGACTGCATAAGTCATGCAGTCCCTTATGCAGTTTTCGGCTGTTTTTGGGTCACTTATGCGAAACTGCATGACTTGGTGCATAGGTTATGCACAATTCCATGAGAGTGCATAAGGGAGGCGTGAATGTGCATAAGCTATGCAGTCTTCTTATGCACATTTCGGCAGGTATTGGAACAGTGATTTTTCTCCTTGTGCAGATCTGCATAGCTTATACGGCAAGTTATGCACAATTTGGTCAATGCACATTTCAGCTTGAAAACTTGTTTTTGACATCTTTGGCTGTAGAAGTCACTCCTCAATGGCAAAATTTCTCTTTAGTCCTTCAAAAACACCATTTTTCCTACAAAACAAAGTAAAAATTACAAATTAATCTAAAATTGACAATTATGAAAAACTAACTAAATAGCTAATGAAATTAGCTAAAAATGACTAATAATAAAATAAAATAGCTATAAAATTAGACCTAAATGACTATGCAAAATGTATGCATCATAGAGTCAAAATATTACATAGTTTCTGCCTAATCAACTAAGAGAGGGATAGAGCATCTTACTTAGAAAATTAGCCTTACAAGTTTGGATTTTACATCTATTTTTGCAGCTAGATTTTAGGATCTGAATTCAAACAAAATACTTAAACTACATCCTTGGAACTTGTAGAAAATTTGGAGTTTGAAGCAATAGTATCATATGCTTTAACACTCCTCCTTGATACTTTTGCTGAAGACTCCAAATTAAGTTATCTTGGAGCAATATCTCTCTAATTTTCTGCTTTGATTGATTGTCTTTGGAGCACATCTCTCTAATTCTTTGTACATGGAACACTTTTCTCCAACATTCTTCATTCACTTTTGGTGCACATCTCACCATTACTTTGATTTTCATTTTCTGGTGCGCTTCTTACCATTTTTCTATTTTTCTAATGCACTTCTCACCGGTGAATTTCTTATTCCTCAGAACAGAAAATTTTCTTCTTCTTTTTCTTGTGCTACATTTGATGTGTTATCTTCCTTGAATCTACAAGCTTTTTGCACATGCCCAAACCTTTTACATTTGAAGCACTGTGGCTTTCCCTCATGCCAGTAATCTTTTTCTTCATGGCTGGTTTTCTTACATATGCCACATGGAGGATAATTTCTTAGCTAGAACTTGCTTCCTTTAGAAGATGAATATTTGAAGTTGTTCCTTACTAGAAATGCACCTTCAGCATTTTGTCCAAATTGGAGATTGAATCTTTGCTCTTGAGCTTGCAAAGATCCAATGAGTTCATTGATAGATAGCTTGCTAAGATCTTTTGATTCCTCAATTGCTGCAATTCTTGGCTCAAATTTGTTTGGTATAATTACTAATACTTTATCCACAATCATTTGATCTGAAATATTCTCTCCATAAATTTTTATTTCATTAACAACCTTAACTAACTTTAAAACATAATCTTTAATAGTCTCTTCTTCCTTCATCATTAATGATTGAAATTCTCTTCTCAAATTTAATAACTTAACAATTCTTACCTTTTCTAAACGTTGAAACTCCTCATAAAGAGCATCCCAAGCTGATTTTGCTATTGTTGCCCCATAATTCTTGGAAATATTGAATCATCTACTGCTAAATGGAGAAACGAGGGCGCTTTGAAATTCTTTGTTGAATCTTCCTTTTGTTTCTTCATCTCAGCAATAGTAGGATTGTCTTGAAGTGATGGTTCATAACCCTTCTCAACTGTCTCCCACAGATCATATGCCATGAAAAAAGCTTTCATTTTGATAGACCAAAAGTTTTAGTTCTCCCCTTTGAACATCGGTAGAGCTGGAAGTGAAGCATTTTCAGCCATATTTCTTCAACAATAGAAAACTCTGATTTGGTCCCTTAAGATCAATAAAGCTTTGATACCATTTGTTGGATTTTAAGGAAGAAAAACAAAGAAAAAATAAGAGAGATTTCTATTGAAAATAAGACTAATTTCTTGTTTTTATTTCTTACATACTTTCTGCATTACATGGCTATTTATAGAGCCAAAATATGACATGGTCTCTACCAAATCAATTGAGAGAGGGATGGAGCACCTCACTTAAAAAATTAGCCTAACGAGTTTGGATATTTTACATCTACTTTTGCAACTATATTTTAGGATTTGAATTCAAACAAAATACATAAACTAGTTTAAAGATATAGTATCATAAGCTTCTAGTATGCGAGTCCGCAAGTATACGGGTCGTCTCAAGTAATAGAGTAATGAGTCAAGTATCGTTCCCACGAGGATTTGCCGTTTGAGTACCGAACTATGAATGAAGCGATTATTTGGGCTAATGATTGATGAATAAATGGTAAATGTAAATAAGCAAAGTAAATTAATTAATCTAATTGAAATGGGTAAAGATCATGCAAATAAATTCTAAATTTAGATGCAATTAAACTAAATTAATAATGGGTAATTTAAATCAAAGTCTAATTATGTTAAAAGTGATTCTAGAGTTGGGAGTTTATGTATTAATTAATTGGGATTTGTCTTGTATATTCCAATTTTAAGGGAAAAATAGAGTTTGAAGGAAATTGATTGTAAATTCCTTTGATATCTTTTTCAAGTAAACCAAAGTGTGTTCTAAAATAACCAAACCTACTTTCATATGTTATTTGATTACTTTAAAACCCATTAAATTTTGTAACCAATCATTAATTCCTCTTAAAATCCTAGTTTATTTCTAAATCTAGGTGATTTTAAGTTCTAAACCTTGATTATCTATCAATGACTTTCACCTTTCGGTCCTTCAATTAAAGATTAACACAATACCTAATGGGTACCAACATTAGGTAAGTAAATCAAGCATACAAGAAAGGAATCAAAACTCATATTTATGTAAAATAAGGAAATACCCAGTCCAAATCCACAAATTAATCTAAAACATATTTCTCAACTCCGAAATCTAAAGAGTTTACTCACTCATAATGGTATTTACAAGAAAGATTGATGGAAAAGTAAAGAAAAACATGATAAAAGGACTAAAATAGAAGAACCCAGGTAGAAGAATCCAAAACTCTGATTTCTGGAGCTCCAAAAGATGGTTGCAGTAGCTCCTCTTTAGAAAAATGGCATTCTCCTCCTCTCTCTATTTATATTTTCTTTCCTTTTTGTTTTCTCCTCTTTCCTCTTATGGAAAAAACTAGAAAATGATGAATTTATATAGTCCCAAAAAGTTGCCCTAAAAGTACATAAGAGCCAAGGAGTGGATGGGAAATGAGATATAAAATTATCCAAGTCAGCAGCATTATTCACGTTCTTGCAGTCTGCTTTGGGTACAGCTTAACCCTAAGCAGCTTCTTAGCAAATTTCAGCCTCTGGTTGCACTGTCTGCTTAAGGTTAAGCAGACCCTCAGCAAATCTTAGCAGGTTGGAGTAAAATGGACTTTTTTGCTCATGCTTGACTTTCAACTTGACTTGTGCTGCTCCTTAAGCACTGCCGCTTTATCCTAAGTAGGATCTTAAGCAATTCTCGACAGGTTGTGGAGTAAAAGCTTGAATGTGTAGGATTTAAGCCGTGCTTGACTTTCAGCTTGAACAGGCTTAAGGTTAAGCTTATATGACATACCCTAAGCAACATCATAAGCAAAGTCTCAAGCAAATTTCGGCTAACTTGCTCTTTCAAGGCTTGATTTCTTCAACTTTTCTACATGCTTAAAGAATTCTAAATTTCTTCAAATCACTTCCTAATGCACTCATTGATCTTCGATTTGCCACAAAATCCTATCAAAAACAACAAAATTACAAAAAAAATCAAATATAAAGTATCTAAAGTTAACAAATAAGCTAAAATAAAGCTAAAAACATAAAATATACTAAAATATAAGGGCAAAATGAATGCAAAACTACCCTAATATGCTTATATGAAATGAGTGCAACAAATTTCCCCAAACTCAAACCTTTGCTTGTCCTCAAGCAAATTAAAATCAATTAATGCAATTTGGGGTACCTTACCTTAAATTTATGAAAATTACTTCTTCAAACTCTCAAGCTTACCTTTAGCCACCAATAAACCATATACCACTTTCAAGATACAAAGAGTTTAATCCTTACCAAAGTTATCACCGCTTAGCCTTGGGTGAATAATCCATATCATCAAGCCCAAACCAATCAATCACAAACAATAATTATGCCTAAATAGACTATAGAGTAATCCATAAACTAAAGTGTCTCAAATAATGATGAAAGTAAATGAATGGATTAATGATATCCCAATCCCATAGGCAATTCTCCTATTCCAATCTCCACTAATGTAGCAAAACACCATCAAAAGATCAAAAGGACTTTTAAGGGTTGTAATGGGGCTAAGGGGGTGATAATGTGGCTAACAAGGAAATGATAAAGGTAACAAAATATGAGAATAATCAAATTATTAAAAGATCAAGACACACAATTTTTTTTTTTTTAAATAATCAAATGGAAGAAGGAACTTTACAACTATTCAAGATTGTTAGCATATAATTTTGAAGCTTTTAGAGGGACTACATAAATAACATTGACTTTGAATTACAATTGTCCCTTTCAATTCACCCCCAAACACATTTCTTTGTGTCCTTGGGTGGTGAATTACTTTACATACCATAATTGAATTTGCTAGAATTTTTACTTTAGTCACTTCTCCCAACTAATTATTATATATTTTTTTCTTTTTTTTATATATTTTTTATTATTATTATTTTTTAAGTGTATCTATCACTCAAAGAATTATTCTCATGGAGGGTAGGTAGGTGTTTGGGTTTATGGCTAGGCATTAATGTGTGTTCCAAAGGAATAAGAGGGATAAATGTAGGCTCAAATTAGTTCCAAAGGGAAATTTTAAAGTGAGGTTGGCTAAGGCTAAAATATAGGTTTAAAATTCAAAAAATGCCTAGATCATTTTTTTCTCAAGTGCATGCTATGATTTCGCCTTGAAAGGTTTAGAAAGATTGTTCTAGGATTGGTGAGACATCAATTAGCTACTTCTCACCCTAGAGTTTTCTCTAGGCACTCAAAGTCAACGCAATTGATTGGGTGGCCCTTGGCTAAGAAGATATAAACTAAAGCAAGAATTTAATAACTTTGCACCTATCTAGAACTTTCAATCCATCAAACTCTTGTAAAAGTAAGCTCAATTACTCTTCAAAGCAATTCTCAATCTTCTAAGGACAAGGTAAAAAAATTATTTTTATGATATGCATGATCCTAAAATGAATGCATATATCAAATTAAAACTAAGTGTAATCTATATAAAAATTATATGCAAATGTATGTGTATGAGTGTAGACATGTGTGTGGTATATGTATAAGTGTATGGATTATCTATATATGAATGAATAAAATGCAATAAATGAATGAATGAAAATTTTAAAGAAAATTTTTAAAAATTTTGCAAAAATTTTTCCCTCACCCCCAAACTCAAATAAAACATGGTCCTCAATGTCGAAAATGAATGCAAAGATGGGCAAAATTGTGTGAACTAATCAATTAATGAATATATACAATTAGGGATTAAATCAATATAAGCTCAAAAATTCCAAAATTAGCTCAAAATGATATTAACAATGAAGCTTTAGAGAGAAAGATGTGAAAAAGTATCACAAATGTACGAATTTATACTGCTTAAGAAATTGCTTAAGATTAAGCTTAAGGTTAAGCGAGATCTGCATAAGGTTAAGCGAGATCTGCATAAGGTTAGGCTAAATCTTAAGCTTTGGGAACATGCTAAAAAAATATAGAAAGAACTGCAAGTGATTCAGTACCTCATGATGAAATGAAACAGATTTGACTGAAGGTAAACTGTGCCACTCATTAATATCCATAAAATTAGAACTGAATAAAGGAGAAAATGCAAAGATAATGTGTACTAAGGTGGAAAATAGGAGTATTCAGAAAAGAACTAGATTCATTACTGCAAAAAAATATAGGATAACAAAACAGGAGAGAATAAGCTAAAGAAAATATGTAAGTGTGAGCACAACCATAAAATAAGATAAATCACATATGTTACCAAAGTTTGAAGTTTAACAAATAAAAGATAAAATGAAACCAAAGACTGGAACAAACACAGGAACAAATACAGAAATAAAAACTTATTAAACTAAATAAACTGCTGCTACTGCTATTACTGTCAAGGCTTTGTTGCTGCATCAGGGTCTGCTCCAGGTTCTGTAGTAGTTTCATTACAATCTAAAGCTTCAGAAGCAATCTCCAAGTTTTCTGTGAGTTCTTTCATTTGTTGGAGCATGTCTTGGCCCCAATGATATAAATTGTTATAAGATTGGGCCAATTTGTTGTAGAGCTCCAACATTTGAAATTGTTGCTGCTATTTTTTTTTTAAGAGATGAAATCTCTTTTTAAGTTTCTTTTCTAGCTTCTTCTTCTGGTTGACCTGCTGTTGACCCATGGTATCAATTTTAACTTCTAAGGCCTTCAAGGTTGCAAGGATATCTGTGGTGTCAAGTGAGGGAGCAGATGGTTGGGCAGTGAAGCTAGCTACTTTAGATTCCAAGGATCTTAAGAGGGACAAAATATCTGCTGAAAACTGCTGAGCAGTGGCTGCTTGAGGTTCTGCTGGTGCAAAGGCATTTGGTTCTGCAGACCCACTAGCATCAACATGTGTTGTAACAAGACATATGTATGTCCTACTTTCTCACAAAGATCCATGTGTAGCAATATTATGCTGTCTACAAAGGACTCACCAGACACTGGCAGCAGTTTATGTAAACTAGCATCAAAGCCAAATGAATTGGCTATGGCAGTTATATAGCCTCCAAAAACTATGCTACCTGTGGTATGCCTTGTGACAGTTTAGTGCCAATGAGTAGCTAGGAAATGGGCTGTGCTAACTGGTTTTCTCTCCTTGATGCACCACAAGAAAAATAAATCTCTAGCACCTACAATGCTATTACTGTGTCCCCTGCCTAAAACAGTGTAAGAGATAAATCTATGGAGGTATTTTAACACAGGATCCACTATCTTAGAGGCCTTTGCTGTCCTCTGCCTGTAATAACCCCCATAAGGTGCAATTTCTTTCCAGAACTTAATAGGATCATAAATGGTTTGTTGCCACTTAATGCTCTTATAGCCCGAACCTTGAAAACCAAAAATTTCACTCATAGAACCCATGTCTAACTCCCTATCAATGCCAGCACATCGAAAACAAATCACATCCTTATGCTTAGGAACAGTGGGTTTGAAATTCAACCTTAAGGAACTCAAAAAGTCCAAGGTCAAATCTTTGTACACTAGTTCCCTAATCCTAGCAAACTTAGTCCAGTTGACAGCATCTAAATAAGCAAATACAGAGTCATAAATTCCTAACTCTTTTAAAATCTGCTCATCCATATATTTGTTTGCCGAAATGGGCTTAGAAGCTAAACTCTCATAAGCATTTTTCATATCCATGTCTTTAAAAGCCCAAGGTAACGGAGAAAGTACCTCCTCTATATCATCGGCAGATGTCGCAGGCGCTGCCAAAGCACTGGCAGGCTGGGGAGAGGCTAAGGGTGACTGAGATATAGGGATTGGAGCCACTAGTGATGAAATTGACGATGAGGACCTAGTTCTTTTACTGACTGGTTCAGAGGAAACCTAAGGTGAAGAGTTAAAGTCCAAATAAATAGAGGGGTTTCCTTTTCTTTTTCCAACAGTGGCTTTCTTGGGCCTACCCACAACCATTTTGGTTTTACCTTTAGATTTGGTTTGAGTTGGCGCGGGTTCAGACATTGGCTCTTGAATCTGAGTTTCAAAAATGGGTGTTTCATTTTGGGCTTCATTTTATGGTGCGAGGGGGGTCAGCAGGATGAGGGTCAGTGTTTGGTTTTGGGGTAGTGGTGGTGTAGACGGTGGAGGCAATTGAGGTAGTGGTGGTGTTTGCGGTGGTGACTGGGATGGCAGTGGTAGACTGGGACTGGGGTTAGGGTTCGCAGAAAGTGGAGATGGAGTAGCCATTTTCGATTTAACAGAGCATTTGGATTTTCTGGGTTTGTGGGTGGACCACATCTTGGTTCTCACCATTTAATGAAGAGAAATAATCTCTTTAACTTCCCAAGAATGGCCGGAAAAAATGGTGGAGGGAGTGGAATAACGCTTTGGTTTATTGGAAGTGAGGGTTTCATAAAAATGGCAGAAATTTGGGACTTTTTAAAATGTAAGGTAGACACTTAGTAACTTGGGGTTATGCTTGAGGTTAAGCATAATTTGCATAGGGTTCAGCTTAGGGTAAGCAACATCATTAGCAAGTTTCGGTAGGTTTTGAAAAAAATTGTGATTTTACTTACCAAAAACAGTCCAAATGCTATGGAATACTATCATGACCCTCAGCAATTACCAAATACACATTAACACCACAAAATTGAAGAATTTAAGCTCATCATCTCTTATAAACTTAGTAAACATAATACAACCATGAAGGAATTGAAAGGCAAATAGCTCAAATTAGGCATGGATTGTGATTACCTTTCTGCACACCCAACGAAATGGTCTTACATCCTAAGCTTATACCCAAAGCACATTTTCAATAGCATTTGAGACAAGTTCCAAGCATTCAAAAATTGCAGAAAAGACATAGAAATTGACTTCTTAAGCAGCGTGAACAGTAGCAGGAACAGTAACAAAAACTAACAGACTACAAAAACTAGCAGTAACTCAATAAAAAACATGTAAATTCTAACATAGTACAAAAACTATATATACACTAAAAAGTAAAACTCAACAAACACTATTTTTGCACTTTAATAAAGCTCACATCAGTCCTAAATATCAAAATTGATCTTCATTCAAGTTGCATTCCATAAAATTTACACAATACATAAAATTAAACATGTGCTATCGAGTAAATTTCAATATCAACAATTTAGCATGAGTTTAAAAATGTTACTGTTCACAAGGACTAGATAAAGTGCAAAAATTTGCTTTATACTTCCTCCCTTTTAATTCTTTCTTTTTTTGTTACAAGTGTCAATTTACCCAGTCTTCATGAATGACCTACAAAAGATAAACAAATGTCACTTTTGAGTTTAATGAGGGTAAAAACTGAAAATGAAATGAAATGGAAAATTAATAAACTATAAAAAGATACACTTAGTGTAGACCCTTAATTTGTGATGAGTATGTGCATTGAGGCCGTGGGAAACCCGATGATGAAAAATTATATGACTGTAAGATATAATTGAAGGCATGGAGCTGAATTATTAATTCCGTGGCATGATCTTGAAAAAATAAAAATAATAATAAAGTTTTGGGGAAATTAATTTAATTAAATTTAAATAAAATTTTATTTTGTTTAAATTTAATATGGGTAGTTCTTAAATGGATCTAATTAAGTTTAATTGGGCTCTATGGGCCTAAGAAAGCCTAGTTAGGAATTTTAAATGGGACCCATTTAATTATTTTCTTAAAATTAAAATAATAAAATATCTCTCTCCTCCTTGGCCCCACTCTCTTCCTCACTCCCTATTGGTGCCTTCCATTTTTTTTCCTGTTTTCTTATTGGTTGAAACACCTCATCCATATCCCAGTCTTATTCGAATTCTGCAATCGTAGTTGTTTAAGTCATCTAAACTTTATCACCCTAAGACTCCAAATCCTACCACACCTCTTCCTCATTCCCTATTGGTGCCTTTCATTTTTTCCTGTCTTCCTATTGGTTGAAACACCTCACCCATATCCCAGTCTTATTCGAACTCTGCAATCGTAGTTGTTTAAGTCATCTAAACTTTATCATCCTAAGACCCCAAACCCTATCACACCTCTCTTCCAAAACCCTATAAATACCCTACTAGAGAAGGGAAGAAGAGGATGATGGGAGGAAAGAGGTAGAGAAAATTCAGAGTTATAAGAAATTTAGAGATATTTAAGACTCTTTGAGTTATTCCTTATTATTTTTTTTTCTTCAAGAAGATTTTCATACAAGATTTCTGGAAGGTCAGTTTTTATTGTTTTCTTTTCAAGATCTATGCCACACAATATTTTAATTCTATGCTATTTGTCTTCAATTTATTTTATATGTTCATATAGATCATGTAATCATGTTTAATTTGAGCGGATACACAACTCTGCACATATTTAGTTTCTGTCTCTCGTACTTTTATTATTTTTCTTTATTTTCTTTATTTTTTTATTTACAAACAAAATTGGTAAGTAGCCCTAAGGTAAGTACCAAAGAGGGCATTTGCGCGGAGCTTATATGGAGCTAAACGGGAGTAAGCCAGGGATATCATTGCCATACTAGAAGAGAAGACCCTTTTTTAAGGGTAGCTTGCCCCAATGGCAACTGCATTTACCAACAAGTAAGTAGCTCTAAACTTCTCGAATAACCATTGGCATGAAATTGTAGTAATAATAGAACTTTCATTTAGTAAATTAAAAATTAACTTTGTTTTTAATTTAACTGGCTTTTGCATGTAATTAATTTAAATAAATACTTTGTAAATTAAAATTAATCTTGTTTGTAAATTAAACTAATATTGGCATGTAAAATAAATTTAATTTAATACTTGGTAATTGTAAAATAAATTTGCATGTTAGAAATCTTTATTAGGTTGTGATTGTTTGGGACTTATGTGATATTAGAATAAATTACACATGTACATAATTAACTTAATTCAATTATCCTTAGGGTAACTTAGTGAAAATTAATTAATTAGGTTAAATAGAAATATAGGGTTATTTGAAATTGAATTTGTTTATAAATTAAATTCCCAATAATAAATTAATTTTAGCCATCTGGTAAATATCATTTAAATAATTAGCAACCCATAGATAGGAATTACTTGTGCATGAAAATTGTGTGTAAACAACAACCCTTTTTGTGAATTACTTGCGTGTGTAGGATTAGAATTACATTTTTTAGGATAAAGTTTAATAAAGGAATAATAAACAAGACTTCTAGAAACATTAGTAGAGGACTGGCACTCGAATTAACGAGGTTAGACCAGGCGTAAGGGGTGCCTAACACCTTCCCCTTACGTATCCACTATCCCGAACCTAGACATTGGGCTATGGTAATGACGGTTGTGGAAACTCTGCAAGGAGTAAGTTGCCATCCATGACCCTTAGAAGAAACACTGAATATGTCCCGGTTATTACCCGGGTGGCGACTCCTGTCTATCTATGCCTTCGTGGCATAAATCCTTAGTACCGTGGTAGTGTTATGGGAAGACGGTACTTACCAGTGGTTTGATTCTATTAGGATTGTATGAAGTGCATGTCTAGGAAATGCTGTCTAAGGAGGTGGTACTTAAATGAGACCATTGTGACTCCACCATCTTTCCTGGGCATTACCTGGTGCATTTTATATAATTCTAATGGATGATATTTCGCCTCACGCCCCACCCCTACAGTTTGGCGACTCCACTGGGGACTAAATGGATAGTTACTCCAACATGTTTCTATTAGTCTAATATTATTCCTCTCTTAAACTTCTTGCATTGCACTACACTATCAAACGGATCACCCTTACCTTTTTAGCCCCGTTAGCACTAGCCAAGGAGACCATAGTTCTATTCGAGCTATGACGAATTGGTGAATGCTAGCACCCCATGCCCGTACCTTCAAGTATATAAAAGAACCACAGCTCCGGCCGTCGTGCTTAATGGACAAGCTCTCGCAAGGGTGACCCTTTTCCTACCCAATGAAGCTCATGAGCCATAGATTTCAACCCTAGGTACCCCGTAGATTTTTGTTGTGCTGGATTCATAACCTTACTGTTCAAACCATAAGTTCTAGTGGTAGTTGAGATGAACCTAGGCCTATGCATAGGCCCAATGTGTGTATAGGCCCAAGTCCATTTCAAAACCCATGTTAAGCAAGATGATGCTTACTTATGGTTAAACTTTAAGGATATAAATCCTTTGTTTGTGAGGGAAGGATCATCCTGGACCACTCCCTGTTGGTGTGTCCAGTGTACCATAGCCTAGGATAGAATTTTTTTTTACCCTGCATGTGAGAGTTGAAGGTATAAGGGGGCGAAGATTCAGTTCTGGAGATTTTTTTTTCGATTTTAATTCAGTCTTTGGTCCGATTTTAGTTCAGTTTATATGGTCTGGTTTTGGTTCATTTTTGGTTCTATTGGTATGGTTCAGTTTTGGTTTTGTAAAAATAAAGGCAAAAAAAAAAAAGAAAAAAAGAAAAAAAATGGTCCATTCATGCATTACATTCATGTACATAGCATGCTTAGGTTAACCCTTAAATCCTATTTTTTTGAGCAAACATAGCCTCAAAACACATCAAAGAGACTTCCAATCAGGTCACTTGGGTTAGGGAAGGGAAGATACTAGTAAGGATTTCACCTGCACTACTTAAGATGAAAGAAACTATGGCCGTGCTTGATGAAATATTGAACGCTAAGATGTTTGAGCTAGAAGAGAAAATTGTGGTCAACTTTAGAAAGAAGCCTCGAGGTGGGCCAATTAAGTGGCATTTTTCCAATTCAGCCAACCCTTATCTGAAGTTTTGGAGCGTCTCAAAGCTCAAGACCTCCTACAGCTCTTAGCACTCAGATCACTACCAAATCTACTCCCATCTAGCTATGATATCAACCAATGTTGCTAGTTCTACTAAGCCCACAGTCATAACACCGACTGATGCTTTTAACTTAAGCATGATATCTAAGACCTAATTGATGCCAAAAGGATAATTGACCCAAAAAAATCAACCCGAAAGCCCCAATGCCTAGCCAAAATTTCCACCTACACCAAGTTTCTACATGATCTCCATCACCCCAAATAACCCTAACAGAATTATTTACTTTATCCAACCCATCCAAAAGCCCAGTGAACCTATCCAACCCATCCAAAAGCCCAATGAACCTCAGTCTATAATGGTTGTTGACATTTGTGATAATTCTAGCTATGATGAGGGTCCTTTAGATGTTTTGACCAATTTTGATGAGGAGGTAGTTGCATTACAACTAGATGGTTCAGTTCCACTAGTGTCTGATTTTCAAGTTATTGGGATCTATGAAAACTTGATGGATCTAAAAGTGGCTACTGTTAAGAAAGGGATAAAGTTTTTTTCTGGCATGGGCCTAGGAAAAAGTATAGATGGCCTGGTGACTTTTCTTGAGATGAAGGGGCAGATCATGAGTTATGGTTTGGGCTATGAGCCAACTGAAGAGAAAAAAGAACCAAAGCCTCCTAAGTCCCTGAAAGAGGGGGCAATTACTTGAACATATAATTAAGGGTTACCACATGTGAAGGAGTTAAAGCAGAAAATCAACACCATTAATCTAAGGACTGCATGGAAAGCCAAACACCTAAAGTTACACTCCGAAGTTTGAGTTTGTCTTTTGTAATGCTCACAGTAGTGATACTGATATTTCCAATTCTGATGTACTTGATAAAGATTTTGAGGCAAAGATCAATAACATGACCAGTCCTTTTGCTTACTTGTTTGATTTTTATTCTGATGGGCGTATGCATGGCATTCATAATCATTTAGAATTTATTTCTATTAATGCATCAAAATCGATCTCTATTAATTTGGGTATACCAAATAATCCTAAAGACATTAAGTTAGCTGAAGATTTAACCTAAGAAGAAAGAGATAAATTTATAACCTTGTTAACAAAGTACCAAGAAGCACATGCCTCGAGCTTAAAATTAGATGGCCAATCCCCAAGCCAAGCTAGTGTCTCCATAGGAAAAGAATAATCAAAAGTTGACTTAGCTAGTTATCCTAATGAGGAGTAAAATTTCATGCTATGAAGGATTAATAGTAGCACATGTGGACCTAGAGGGAGAAGGAAAATGATGTGAAGACATAAAGAGGTCTCTGGAAGTGAGAGAATACTCGCAATAAGCCTACAAAAGAGATAGAGCAACAATTCATAGATTAGCCACTCAATTTACTTTAGCTGGGGGGCAATTCTACAAACTTTTATGTGTGATAGAAAAATAGGCTGAGCAAATAATGAAAGAAATACTTGCAGGAAATGTGTGGTCCCTATATGAATGGAAATGTTCTAGTTGGGAAAAAATATTCGAAACATATAAGGATTGGCCTGAAAAACTCCCTTATGTTCTTTAAGATTATCGTAGTACTACAAGGACATCCACGAGGGCAACCCCGTTCTCTTTAGTGTATGGGACTAAAGTAGTGCTATCCATTAAGCAAGAGGTCAAATCCTTAAGAGTGATGCTAAAAGCTAAGATCCTAGAAAATGAGTGGGCCTAGAAGAGATATGAAGAACTAGTTTTGATTGATGAAAAGAAAATGTGAGCCTTGTATCATATGCAGGCTTATCAGTGGAAGATAGCTAGGGCCTTTAATAAGAAGGTGAAGCCAAGAAGGATCAAAGAGGGAGACATAGTTTTGAAACATGCTTGGCCCGTCCCTTTTGATTTAAGAGGAAAGTTTAACCCAAGCTAGGATGGTCCATACATAGTCAAAAAGATCTTGCTACTGTAAGAATATCAGACTTGGATGGGAATGAACTTCAAGAACTAGCCAATTTAGACAGGCTCAAATGGTACTTTTTGTGAGACAGGCCCGCTAGACTGAAAACCTGCAAAAGGCGGTCTAGGCAAAGAAAAAAAAAAGAAAAAAAAAATGCTAGATTGAAAACCTGCAAAAGGCAGTCTAGGCAAAAGGAGAGATGAGAGAAGATCTGGATGGAAAACCTGAAAAGGCCATTCGGCAGGTTATAAAGCTTATTTCTAACTTTGGAATGTTAGAAATTTAGCAAAATTAAATGTAAGAGGGAGTAATGGTGTAACTGAATAAATAAAGAAGTTTTTATTGTATTAACCAGGAATAGGTTTTATTTAATTATGATTGTGAATGTTTGTGTCTTGAGGGATACATCAAAAGATTAAGTAATTGAACTGCATTATTTTGATTTAACCTATTGTCTTGTGAGCATGATAGAATAGGTGCTTGATATGAATATCCTGGTGATTGTCTAATTTCAAAGAAGAAAAAAAAGAGAAAAAGAATAAGAAAAAGAAAAGAAAAAAGAGAGCTCGCTAAGTGGAAAACCCGAAAGGGCCTCTTAGGCAAAAGTTAGAGCAAGCCCGCTGAGATGAAAACCGAAAAAGGCATTTCAGGCAAAAGTTAGGGCACAGAGAATGGAGTTCATGGAAGAGAAATGAGTCAAGGAAGAAACCATAGGGGGAGAGAAGAAAAAGAAAAATCAGAGGGAAATTGTATTGTGACCTTAAGGAAGTCTTTTTAGTGAATGGTTTTTCTCAAAAATTTTGAGGCTAAAAGAAAGTTTTTGCAAAAGAGATCCCTCAGAGGACTATGTTTTTTTATAGAATCTCCAATAAAATTTGCATTCTGATGATAGGAAATAGAATACAGGAAGCACAAAAATCAGAGAGAATTTTGAGACCAAGTTATCCCAATTTTTTTCAAATCACGAATTAGATATTTTTTGGTAAGTCCTTAGACGTTGTTTAGGGTGCACGACATAGTTGTGTAAGGCGTAGAAGAACACGCATCAACATGTCACCTGTAGGTGTGTAAGGCGTAGAAGAACATGCATCATCACAGTTTCAATTATCGAACTACGAGTGGGTCTGATTCTTCCTCAGGATAGCGAGGGGGATACGTAGGTAGTTTAGGATCATGGTCCTAAATACGAACCCACAATATTTCATGACAGATGTTTTTTTGGTAAGTCCTTAGACGTTGTTTAGGGCACATGGCATAGTTGTGTAAGGCGTAGAAGAACACGCATCAACATGTCACCTGTAGGTCTGTAAGGCGTAGAATAACATGCATCACCACAGTTTCAAGTGTCGAACTACGAGTGGGTCTGATTCTTCCTTAGGATAATGAGGGGGATACGTAGGTAGTTTAGGACTGCGGTCCTAAATACGAATCCACAACATTTCAAATCACACAGTTGCCATTGTCAAGAGACCATAGCTAGTCTCATGACATAGAGTGTATCAACAGAGCAAGATGCACTCAATTTTCACATGACACAGTTATCACTGTTATGAGACCGTAGCTAGTCTCATGACGCAAAGTGTATCGACAGAGCAAGATACACTCATTTTTCACATGACACAGTTATTACTGTTATGAGACCGTAGCTAGTCTTATAACATAGAGTATATCGACCGAGCAAGATATACTTGATCCTCATAGCCAATGTTTCATAGTTATTAGATTTTTGAGTTTCACTTTGACGAAACTTGAGCAATGCTTTCGCATTGATTTCAACTTTCGCCAAAATGGGGGGCAAACTGTAGACCCTTAATTTGTGATGAGTATCTGCATTGAGGCCGTGGGAAACCCGATGATGAAAAATTATATGACTGTAAGATATAATTGAAGGCATGGAGCTGAATTATTAATTCCGTGGCATGATCTTGAAAAAATAAAAATAATAATAAAGTTTTGGGGAAATTAATTTAATTAAATTTAAATAAAATTTTATTTTGTTTAAATTTAATATGGGTAGTTCTTAAATGGATCTAATTAAGTTTAATTGGGCTCTATGGGCCTAAGAAAGCCTAGTTAGGAATTTTAAATGGGACCCATTAAATTATTTTCTTAAAATTAAAATAATAAAATATCTCTCTCCTCTTTGGCCCCGCTCTCTTCCTCACTCCCTATTGGTGCCTTCCATTTTTTTTCCTGTTTTCTTATTGGTTGAAACACCTCATCCATATCCCAGTCTTATTCGAATTCTGCAATCGTAGTTGTTTAAGTCATCTAAACTTTATCACCCTAAGACTCCAAATCCTACCACACCTCTTCCTCATTCCTTATTGGTGCCTTTCATTTTTTCCTGTCTTCCTATTGGTTGAAACACCTCACCCATATCCCAGTTTTATTCGAACTCTGCAATCGTAGTTGTTTAAGTCATCTAAACTTTATCATCCTAAGACTCCAAACCCTATCACACCTCTCTTCCAAAACCCTATAAATACCCTACTAGAGAAGGGAAGAAGAGGATGATGGGAGGAAAAAGATAGAGAAAATTCAGAGTTATAAGAAATTTAGAGATATTTAAGACTCTTTGAGTTATTCCTTATTATTATTTTTTTCTTCAAGAAGATTTTCATACAAGATTTCTGGAAGGTCAGTTTTTATTGTTTTCTTTTCAAGATCTATGCCACACAATATTTTAATTCTATGCTCTTTGTCTTCAATTTATTTTATATGTTCATATAGATCATGTAATCATGTTTAATTTGAGCGGATACACAACTCTGCACATATTTAGTTTCTGTCTCTCGTACTTTTATTATTTTTCTTTATTTTCTTTATTTTTTTATTTACAAACAAAATTGGTAAGTAGCCCTAAGGTAAGTACCAAAGAGGGCATTTGCGCGGAGCTTATATGGAGCTAAATGGGAGTAAGCCAGGGATATCATTGCCATACTAGAAGAGAAGACCCTTTTTTAAGGGTAGCTTGCCCCAATGGCAACTGCATTTACCAACAAGTAAGTAGCTCTAAACTTCTCGAATAACCATTGGCATGAAATTGTAGTAATAATAGAACTTTCATTTGGTAAATTAAAAATTAACTTTGTTTTTAATTTAACTGACTTTTGCATGTAATTAATTTAAATAAATACTTTGTAAATTAAAATTAATCTTGTTTGTAAATTAAACTAATATTGGCATGTAAAATAAATTTAATTTAATACTTGGTAATTGTAAAATAAATTTGAATGTTAGAAATCTTTATTAGGTTGTGATTGTTTGGGACTTATGTGATATTAGAATAAATTACACATGTACATAATTAACTTAGTTCAATTATCCTTAGGGTAACTTAGTGAAAATTAATTAATTAGGTTAAATAGAAATATAGGGTTATTTGAAATTGAATTTGTTTATAAATTAAATTCCCAATAATAAATTAATTTTAGCCATCTGGTAAATATCATTTAAATAATTAGCAACCCATAGATAGGAATTACTTGTGCATGAAAATTGTGTGTAAACAACAACCCTTTTTGTGAATTACTTGCGTGTGTCGGATTAGAATTACATTTTTTAGGATAAAGTTTAATAAAGGAATAATAAACAAGACTTCTAGAAACATTAGTAGAGGACTGGCACTCGAATTAACGAGGTTAGACCAGGCGTAAGGGGTGCCTAACACCTTCCTCTTACGTACCCACTATCCCGAACCTAGACATTGGGCTATGGTAATGACGGTTGTGGAAACTCTGCAAGGAGTAAGTTGCCATCCATGACCCTCAGAAGAAACACTGAATATGTCCCGGTTATTACCCGGGTGGCGACTCCTGTCTATCTATGCCTTCGTGGCATAAATCCTTAGTACCGTGGTAGTGTTATGGGAAGACGGTACTTACCAGTGGTTTGATTCTATTAGGATTGTATGAAGTGCATGTCTAGGAAATGCTGTCTAAGGAGGTGGTACTTAAGTGAGACCATTGTGACTCCACCATCTTTCCTGGGCATTACCTGGTGCATTTTATATAATTCTAATGGATGATATTTCGCCTCACGCCCCACCCCTACACTTAGGTTGCCTCCCAAGAAGCGCTTGTTTAAGGTCTTAAACTTGACCTTCCACTACAAATCACCTAAATATCCCCAGTTGGGGAACAAAGCCATGAAATCTCTACAACCTTTTGTGTGGGTTCTCCAAAAATGTAATGCTTTAATCTTTGCCCATTAACTTTGAAAGTACTTGAGGTTTCATTCCTTATCTCAACAGCTCCATAGGGATATACCTTTATAACAGTGTAAGGCCCTGACCATCTTGACTTTAATTTTCCGGAAAATAACCTTAACCTAGAATTATATAAGAGAACAACATCCCCTTCCTGAAATTCTTTCCTCCTAATATGCTTATCATGCCATCTCTTAGTTCTTTCCTTGTAAAGCTTGGCATTTTCATAAGCATCCAATCTAAGTTCCTCAAGTTCATTTAGTTGCAGCATTCTTTTTTCTCTTGCAGTTTTTAAGTCAAAATTAAGTGTCCTTATGGCCCAATATGCTCTATGCTCCAACTCTAAAGGTAAATGACAAGCTTTTCCATAAACCAATCTAAAAGGGGTGGTGCCAATAGGAGTTTTAAAAGCTGTTCTATAAGCCCAAAGAGTATCATCTAACTTTAGTGACCGATCTTTCCTTGAACTATTCACTGTTTTCTCAATAATTCTTTTCAACTCTCTATTTGAGATCTCCACTTGACCACTAGTTTGTGGATGGTAAGGTGTTGCAATCTTGTGCTTTACTCCATATTTTTGTAATAATCTCTCAAATTGATGGTTGCAAAAATGAGAACCTCCATCACTTATAATGGCACGTGGAGCTCCAAATCTTATAAAAATGAACTTCTTAAGGAATTTAATCACAACTCTAACATCATTAGTTGGAGATGGTATAACTTCAACCCATTTCCTCACATAATCTACCCCAACTAAAATGTATTTGTGTCCAAAGGATGATGGAAAGGGTCCCATGAAATCAATGCCCCACACATCAAATAGTTCCACTTCCAATATGTTTTGGAGGGGCATTTCATCTCTTTTTGAGATATTACCCATCCTTTGACACATGCATTTACAAACTTTCTCACATCTCTAAACATATGTGGCCAAAAGAACCCTGCTTGAAGAACTTTTTCTGCAGTCTTTGTCACACTCATATGGCCCCCATAAAGTGAAGAATGGCAATCTTTAATAACATTCCCTATCTCCTCATTAGCTAAACATCTTCTAATCAACCCATCTCCACATCTCTTAAACAAAAATGGCTCTTCCCAATCGTAATCCTTCACATCAAAAAGAAATTTCTTCTTTTGCTGCCATGTTAGATCAGGTGGAAGGATTCCACACGCCAAATAGTTCACGAAATCTGATACCAAGGGATTTTTGCACTTATGATTACCAACAGCTGCTTATGAGGAAAATAATCATCTATTGGAAGCTCTTTTCCCAAATTATCTCCTTGTTCTTGCCTAAATCTAAAAAGATGATATGCTACTACATTTTCTACTCCTTTCTTGTCCTTAATTTCCAAGTCAAACTCTTGAAGGAGTAGCACCCACCTTATCAACCTAGGTTTGGACTCTTTTTTCTGAAGGAGATACTTGACAGCTGCATGATATGTGTACACTATTACCTTAGACGCCACAAGATAGGACCTGAATTTATCTACTACGAATACCACTGCTAAAAACTCTTTCTCTGTAGTAGAGTAATTTATTTGAGCATCATCTAAGGTCCTACTTGCATAGTATATTGCATACACCTTCTTATCTCTCCCTTGTCCCAAAACAGCTCCAATAGCATAATTGCTAGCATCGCACATTAACTCAAAAGGTAATGACCAATCGAGTGGCTGCATAATAGGAGCAGATATCAAAGCTTCCTTTATCCTGCAAAAAGCATTCATACAGTCAGTATCAAAATGAAATTCCACTTTTTTACTCAATAAATTGTTAAGAGGTTTAGAAATCTTAGAGATTGATGAATCTCCTGTAAAATCCAGCGTGCCCTAGAAAACTTCTCACTCATTTCACAGATGTCGGGGGTGGCATTTTCTCAATAATTTCTACCTTTACTTTATCCACCTCAATACCCCTATTTGATACAAGATGTCCTAAAATAATTCCTTCTTGTACCATAAAATGGCACTTTTCCCAATTCAAAACTAAATTAAACTCTTCACATCTCTGCAAAACTTTAGACAAGTTAGATAAGCATTCATCGAAAGATTTACCATACACAGAAAAATCATCCATGAACACTTCCATAATATCCTCAATCATGTCAGAAAATATGGACATCATACATCTTTGAAATGTAGCTGGGGCATTACATAGTCCAAATGACATCCTTCGATATGCAAAGGTACCATAGGGACATGTGAAGGTGGTTTTGTAACACCCCTAATTTTTAAATTTATTATTTTGGGTAAATATTGATATTTTATTTTATTTGAAATTTTAGGAAATTATTTGAAATTTTTTGGATTTTAGAAATCGGGTTCGATTTTCTAAAAATATAAACTTTGATGATTTTTAAAAATTAATTTAAAGACCACGTGGCAAAACTAAAAATATATTTGGAGTCTATGAACTTTTCTGAGTTTTCTAGAATTTTTTTGGAATTTTTGGACCTAGTTTTCGGTCCCAAGGCAGAGTAAAAATTTCAAAATTTTGTATCATGAATCGAACTGGCCGAATCAAACTGGACCGGATCAGACTAGTCGAATTGGACCGGCCTTTCTTCTTCCTTTTTCTTCCTCTCCCGCGCGCATTCTCCTTATTCTCTCTCTCTCTCTCTCTCCCGTTTTCTCTCTCCTTTCACCCCAGCCCGGTGGCCAGCCGTCTCCCCTGCCACCCCAGTCCGCCGGCACACCTCCCCAGCCGCCCCAGCTCGCCGGCCGCATCCTGGAGCGTCGGCATTTGTCGCACGAAGCGACGCGACGCGCAAGCACGCCGCTTCGTCTTCCCGGTCGAAATCTGGCCGATCCAGCCACCAATCGGGCTGGGTCTTGTGTCTAAACCCATCTACTCGTCGAGAGCTTTTAATAGACACTAAGAACACCAAAATCCATAGAGTGGTTTGTCCAATTTTTGCCTGGGAAGTTTTAACCCATTTTGACTTTTGGGTTAGATTTCTCGCAAACCGTGAACCCCACGAGAAAACCGAGAGTACCAGGGTGCATTAGCTTTAGATAGTTATAGAGATTATGGTTAAAATTGATATTTTACTCTCTGAGTCGAACGCTCACTCCTGTTCAATATTTTTCCAGGCCACAGGATGATATTTTTGAGGTTAACATGCTTTTCTCCCTCGCAGGTCGTCTATTCATGTTTGTGTAATTCTATAAACTTCTAGAATTTTCGCATGTGTTAGAAGTATTTATTGAATTGGGTCTGTAATATAAATTATTATTTTGGACCTGTAAACTTATTATTTTATGCATGTTGATGGACTGAATGAGGAAGGTGAGCTCCCATTTATTTTTATGTTGTTATGAGTATGTGGAGGGTAAGCTGAGCTCCCCACTTGATATATATTGTGTTTACAGATCAGGTGAGTCAAAAACTCCCCGTTGAAAGGTCCATTTTATGGCCGGACTCTGTCCAGTTGAATTCTTGAAATTGGGCCCAAATGGGCCTTAGAGTTGGGTTAATGAATAGTTAGGCTTACTACGGGCCTCGGGTGCTTTACGCTGGCCCAGGTCCTAGTGCTGGTCCGGCCCATAGGTTGGGTCGTGGCAAATGTGGTATCAGAGCTTAGGCTCCAGATTCTTAGGGATTGTTTGTCTAAAGTGTTGGGAAGAGTCTAATAGGAGTCACATGCAGAAAATATGGTCCACATTCATCTTGCATTGTCATCTTTGCTTCTAGTTTCTACTTCATATAATTTTGTATAAATACAAGTCTATAGAGCTATGTAACATGTTGTTTTGAATTTTGTGGGCTAATGCTGCTGAATTTCAGGAAAATGCGTAGAAGTAGGAGAGCTACCACTGCACCAGAACCAGATGTGCCTGATGAGGTGTTAGCACAGGATGAGGCGCCTGCTCCGAAGAGGCGGGGTAGGAGGCCTGGAGCTGCTCAAGTAGAAGAGCAGCTGCCACCAGTTCAGAATTAGTCTTTTATGGCACAGGGTCCCATGGACCCAATGGCAGCTACTCTAGCTGGATTGCAGAGAACCATTGACGTGATGGCGCAGTATATGGTCCACCCTCCACAGCAGTAGCAATCCACCGCACCAAGAGGGGAACCTTACAAACAGATCATCAATTTTAAAAAGTTGGTGCCTGGTACTTATGATGTGTCAGTGATGCCTATCGATTTTTGGATTCTGTGAGCGGCGAGAGCAGTACAGATTGGTAATGAAGGCTTATAGAGTGTATACAACATGTCATGGGGCCTATGCCTAGACAATGGATGAATGACTACATATTACCTCGGATGGAGGGTTTGTCGTGGACTCAGTTTGTGGAACTGTTCATCAACAGATTTGTACCAGAAAGTTTCAGAGATCAAAAGCAGTGGGCCATTGAGGCCTTAAGACAGAATGGCAGGTCTGTAGATGAATATGCTACAGAATTTCTGGAATTGAGCAGGTATGCCCATACAGTAGTAGCTACAGAAACTATAAAGGTGAAGAGATTCCTAAAGGGGCTTGACAGGAGGTATGCAAACCTGGCCATGATATCGGATCAGTCTTTTGATGTGGTGGTTGATCGAGCCAGAGAGATTGAGATTAGCTATGCTGTGGATGACAGCGAAAGAACAAAGAAAAACAGAGCAGAGGGTTCTTCAGGTGTTCCCCATATGGGTGCTCCGGATAGTGGTGGCCAGAGTAATTACAGAGGAAGAAGTAGGAACAAGAATAGTGGTTTTAGACACAAATCCCGAGGGTTCAGACCAGAGTACGGATCCAGCAGTGGTCACAGTTCGGGGTACAGCAGTTCTGGGTCTGGGTCAGGATCCTCCTTGGCACCTTGTGCACAGTGTGGAAGAGGACATTTAGGACCTTGTATGATGGGTTCAGGAGTATGCTTCAGTTGTGGCCAACCAGGTCACTTTGCTAGGGAATGCCCCATGTTCAGTGAGCCACAGATGGGGTCACAGGGTTCTGTTGCAAATGTTCCTCGTCAGTTGTATCCTGGTGCTTCCAGCATGGCGGCGATCGATTCGATGGCCGAGGACAAGGGGGACGTGGATTTGGAGGCAGATCAGGAGGTAGAAGTCAGCATCAGGGTTCTGCCACTCAAGGTAGGGGTCAAGCTCGGGTTTTCACCCTGACCCATCAGGATGCTCAGGCTTCCAATGCAGTTGTGGTTGGTATTCTTCTGGTCTGTTCCTATGAGGCTCGTGTTTTGATAGATCTATGTGCTACGCACTAATTTGTCTCCCCTGTGTTTGCCATGAGATTGGGTAGAAACCCTACAACTTTAGAATACCCTTTGTCTGTAGCTACCCCACTTAGTGGCAACATAAATGTAGATATGGTTTTTTCAGGTAGCCCAGTAGTAGTGGATGGAAAGATCCTCCCAGCAAACTTGGTTCCTCTAGCAGTAATGGATTTTGATGTAATCTTGGGAATGGATTGGTTGGCAACTCATTATGCCACTTTAGACTGTAGGAATAAAAAGGTGTATTCCACATACCTAGTGTGGAAGAATTTAGTTTTGATGGCGACAGGAGCGTGGCTCCATATAATTTGGTGTCAGCAATTAGTGCTAGAAAAATGTTGAAGCGTGGATGTCAAGGGTATTTGGCATTGGTAAGAGATACATCTGTAGAAGGTGTTAATATGGAAAATGTTCCTGTTGTTAGAGAATTCATGGATGTCTTCCCTGAGGAGCTTCCAGGGTTGCCACCAGAAAGGGAAATAGAGTTTTGCATTGATGTTGTGCTGGGTACAAACCCCATATCAATGCCGCCTTACAGGATGGCACCAGCAGAATTAAAAGAGTTAAAGGAGCAACTACAGGAGCTTCTGGACAAGGGTTTCATATGTCCGAGCACTTCACCTTGGGGTGCTCCTGTTCTATTTGTAAGAAAGAAAGATGGGTCATTGAGGTTGTGTATTGACTATAGACAGCTGAACAAGGTGACTATCAAGAACAAGTATCCACTTCCTCGGATCGATGATCTGTTTGATCAGCTCCAAGGGGCTAGATTCTTTTCCAAGATAGACCTGCGACCAGGCTACCATCAGTTGAGAATTAGGAATGAGGACGTGTCCAAAACAGCATTCAGGACAAGATATGGTCATTATGAGTTCTTGGTGTTTTCTTTTGGACTCACTAATGCACCAGCAGCCTTCATGGACTTGATGAACCGGGTGTTCAAGCCATTTTTGGACCGTTTCATCATCATATTTATAGATGACATTTTGGTATACTCTCAGACCGAGGAAGAACACGTGTGGCACTTGAGGATGGGGTTGCAGACTTTGAGGGAGCACCAGCTATATGCCAAATTTTCAAAATGTGAATTTTGGCTAGAAAGCATCTCATTCTTGGGACACGCGGTTTCTAGTGAAGGTATTCAAGTGGATCCCAAGAAAATTAAAACTGTAACTGATTGGCTTAGGCCTACAACAGTCACTGAGTTGCGAAGTTTTCTGAGTCTAGCTGGCTACTATAGGCATTTTATGCAAGATTTTTCCAGGATAGCGGCTCCCCTAACTAAGTTAACTCGGAAGAATGTTCCATTCATTTGGACAGATGACTTTGAGGAGAGTTTCCAGAAGCTTAAGGAGTGTCTAACCACCACTCTAGTGTTGACACTACCAATGAGTGGTGAGGGATATACCGTGTACTGTGACGCCTCCAGAGTTAGCTTAGGGTGTGTTTTGATGCAAAATGGAAAAGTAGTGGCTTATGCTTCAAGGCAGTTGAAGAGGCATGAGCAGAACTACCCCACCCATGATTTGGAAATGGCGGCTGTAGTCTTTGCACTAAAAATCTGGAGACACTACCTGTATGGTGAAGTGTGCGAGATATACACCGACCACAAGAGTTTGAAGTACATCTTCCAACAGAGGGACTTAAACTTGAGACAGAGGAAATGGATGGAGCTTCTAAAGGACTATGATTGCACCATCCAGTACCACCTTGGGAAGGCCAATGTAGTAGCAGATGCTTTGAGCAGAAAATCTTCTAGTAGCTTGGCGCACATTTCAGCAGAGAATAGACCATTGATTCAGGAAGTACATGAGTTGATGGATCAAGGTTTAATCCTAGATCTTTCAGATGAGGGGGTATTGTTGGCTCATTTTTCAATGAGGCCAGACTTGGGAGACAGAATTAGAGTTTCCCAGCACAGACACCAACAATTGATGAAAATCATAGAAAGAGTACAGCAAGGTGAAGGGGGTGATTTTGGATTTGCCAATGATGGTGCCCTTATGCAAGGTTCTAGAATATGTGTGCCCGATGTAGACAATCTCAGAAATGAAATCATGCAAGAGGCACACTATACACTGTACAATATCCACCCAGGCTCTACCAAGATGTACCATGATGTGAAAGATAGTTATTGGTAGAATGGCATGAAGAGAGACATAGCAGACTTTGTGTCCAAGTGCTTGACTTGTCAGAAGGTGAAGTTTGAATACCAGAGACCGTCAGGGAAGCTGCAAGAGCTCCCTATCCCAGAATGGAAGTGGGAAATGATTACTATGGATTTTGTGACTGGGTTGCCTCGTACCACGCGAGGACATGATTCGATATGGGTAATTGTAGATCGCCTGACTAAATCAGCTCACTTCTTGCCTGTGAAGACTACATATTTTGTGGCACAGTATGCCCGGCTTTACATTCAAGAAATAGTCAGATTGCATGGAGTTCCTGCTTCCATAATATCTGATAGAGGGCCCCAGTTCACTTCTCGGTTTTGGAGGAAGTTGCAGGAGGCACTTGGCACACAGTTGAACTTTAGTACTGCTTTCCACCCTCAGACAGAAAGACAGTCCGAAAGGACAATCCAAACACTGGAAGACATGCTTCGCATGAGTGTTTTGGATTTTGGAGGTCAATGGGATGATCAACTAGCTTTGGTGGAGTTTGCCTACAACAACAGTTACCATTCCAGCATAGGGATGGCACCCTATGAGGCATTATATGGAAGAAAGTGTAGGTCTCCTCTATGTTGGACGGAAATGGGAGAAGCGAAAGTGCATGATGTAGACCTAGTGCAGTACACTTCAGAGATAGTTCCTTTAATCAAGGAACGATTGAAAACAGCTTTCAGTAAGCAGAAGAGTTATGCAGACCTCAAACGGAGGGATGTGGAGTTTGCAGTAGGCGACTATGTATTCCTTAAGGTTTCTCTAATGAAGGGAGTCATGAGATTTGGAAAGAAGGGCAAGTTGGCACCTCGGTATATTGGACCTTTTGAGGTTATTGATAGAGTTGGAGCAGTTGCCTACCGGTTGGAGCTACCACCCAACCTTTCTCATGATCATCCTGTGTTTCATATCTCCATGCTCAGAAAATACATTCCAGATCCTTCTCATGTACTACAGCCTGATGTAATAGAGCTAAAAGAGAACTTGACGTTTGAGGAGTAACCTGTAGCCATAGTGGACTGCCAAGTGAGGCAACTAAGATCAAAACAGATCCCTATAGTTAAGGTTTTGTGGAGGAGCCAGTCAGTGGAAGAGTGCACCTAAGAGTCAGATCGGGATATGCGTAGCAAGTACCCTTATCTATTCAATGTGTAATCCTGTACTTTATTCTGCCTTGTGTAAAATTCGAGGACGAATTTTTTGTAAGGGGGGAAGAATGTAACACCCCTAATTTTTAAATTTATTATTTTGGGTAAATATTGATATTTTATTTTATTTGAAATTTTAGGAAATTATTTAAAATTTTTTGGATTTTAGAAATCGAGTTTAATTTTCCGAAAATATAAACTTTGATGATTTTTAAAAATTAATTTAAAGACCACGTGGCAAAACTAAAAATATATTTGGAGTCTACAAACTTTTTTGAGTTTTCTAGAATTTTTTTGGAATTTTTAGATCTTATTTTAGATCCCAAGGCAGAATAAAAAATTTAAAATTTTATATCCTGAATCGAACCGGCCGAATCGAACCGGACTAGATCTGACCGGTCAAATCGGACTGGCCTTTCTTCTTCCTTTTTCTTCCTCTCCCGTTTTCTCTCTACTCCCACCCAAGCCCGTCGGCCCGGTAATCGCCCGCTAACCCAGCGCTGCACTTCCCCGCCTTACTCGCGGCCAAGGCTGGCGGCCGGCAATCATCGCACGAAGTGACGCGACGCTCAAGCGTGCTGCTTCGTCTTCCCGGTCGAAATCCGGCCGATCTGGCCACCAATCGGGCTGAGTCTTGTGTCTAAACCCATCTACTCGTCGAGAGCTTTCCATAGACACCAAGAACATCGAAATCCATCGAGCGGTTTGTCCAATTTTTGTTCAGGAAGTTTTAGCCCATTTTGACTTTTGGGCTAGATTTCTCGCAAACCGTGAACCCCACGAGAAAACCGAGAGTACTAAAATGCTCCACTCGTCGAGAGCTTCGCGGCAATATAAATTTCAAAATTTTTCGACACCATTTTTCGGTGGGTCCCATGGAACTTCGTAGTGTTTTTCTGAGTATTAAATGAGCTTAGAAAATTTCGTAAAATTTATGTACTAACCCCCATGTTGTGGGCTTCGTGTAGGTATCTTCAATTCGCGGAAATTCAACAGTTGTCCAGGTCTGTGAATTTTTGGCCAGACAAACTGATTACCGAAAAAGTCTCCAAATCGGATCGAGATTTTGGCTACCCCACCATTGTCAGACATCCCGAGCGCGTCCCCAAAGTAGGAATCGGCATAGGTAAACCCGAACCTTTCTTTTTCGTAATTTTCTAGTGCTTAAAAGAGATTAAAAATCTGTAAAATATTCGTAGTAGCTTAGAAAATTATGATTCTTTTTGCAATAGCCTAGTAATATTGCTAAGGACCGCAGGGCAAAGTTTTAGAATTTTTAGAGCTTATTTGGGCAGTTTTTGCAAAAATGATCAATTATAAGGACTAAACTGTAAATTTACATATTGTGACTGAGGACTGTTTGGATGGGCCCAGGAGGGGCTTTGTGATGTAATTGAGTTGTGAGTGTATGATTTGTGAATATAGAAGTGCGTTTTGAGCCCTTTTGCAGGTTGGGTAGGTCCTAGGTATAGGGGAGACTCTGCCGGATTTTCGGCATGACTTAGGACGTATTTGATTTTTTTTCTTAGCTTGTATTGAGTCAAATTTATTAAATGATTGTAATAAAATTGTCAGGTGAGTCGGGACAGCCTTCTTCCTGCACCCAGCCGCCAAAGTGACCGCTGTCAAGTCTGTAAGTAAAATATTAATTTTAATTGTAATTTCACTATTATTATATGTTCAAGCATGCCCATGCATCACTTATATGTATGTATCTATGTAGTTAAACTCTAGACACATTTTATGTTGCATTCATAACGGTTAAAGTGCCATGGATGTTGTTGTGGTAATTTGGAACAGTGTGCGTGCGTTGGCGTGCGTGTGATGTGGTGTTGACTATGGATAGGACGGGTAGACACGGCTTGAGATCTTCGCTGGGACCTAGTCCTTCGGCGTAGACACGGCTTGAGTTCTTTGCTGAGACCCCGATTTGGTTTATTAAGCGAAAGTCCGGCTTGAGTTCTTCACTGGCACAGGTTGGATTTAAGAGAGCTGTATAGGAGATCAGCTCCCATATATTATGATTGATATTAATGGGTGTGTGAGTGCTCCAAATTACCTTTTGATGCTATGATGTGAAATTATTGCTGATGTTGCATTTCACTCTACAGGGTGCATTAGCTTTAGATAGTTATAGAGATTATGGTTAAAATTGATATTTTACTCTCTGAGTCGAACGCTCACTCCTGTTCAATATTTTTCCAGGCCACAGGAGGATATTTTTGAGCTTAACCTGCTTTTCTCCCTCGCAGGTCGTCTATTCATGTTTGTGTAATTCTATAAACTTATAGAATTTTCGCATGTGTTAGAAGTATTTATTGAATTGGGTTTGTAATATAAATTGTTATTTTGGACCTGTAAACTTATTATTTTATGCATGTTGATGGACTGGATGAGGGAGCTGAGCTCCCATTTATTTTTATGTTGTTATGAGTATGTGGAGGGTGAGCTGAGCTCCCCACTTGATATATATTGTGTTTACAGGTCGGATGAGTCAAAAACTCCCCGTTGAAAGGTCCATCTTATGGCCGGACTCTGTCCGGTTGAATTCTTGAAATTGGGCCTAAATGGGCCTTAGAGTTGGGTTAATGAATGTTAGGCTTACTACGGGCCTCGGGGGCTTTAGGCTGGCCCAGGTCCTAGTGCCGATCTGGCTCATAGGTTGGGTCGTGACAGGTTTTGTCTTGATCATCTGGGTGAATAGGGATCTGAAAGAACCCTGAATAGCCATCCAAATAGCAGAAATAAGAATGATGAGCTAATCTCTCAAGCATCTGATCTATAAATGGTAATGGAAAGTGGTCCTTTCTAGTTGCATTATTCAACTTCCTATAGTTTATACACATTCTCCATCCAGTTACAGTCCTTGTAGGTATTAGTTCATCATTTTCATTTTTCACTACTGTGATGCCCCCTTTTTTGGGTACAACATGAACTGGACTTACCCAATTGCTATCAGAAACAGCGTAAATGATACCTGCATCAAGCAATTTCAAGATTTCCTTTTTCACAACCTCTTTCATATTTGGATTCAATCTTCTCTGTGACTCTCTAGAGGCTTTATGATTATTTTCCAACAAAATTCTATGCATGCACACAGAAGGATGTGTTCCTTTAATATCATCAATGGTATAACCAATTATCCTTCTATGCTTTCTAAGAATTCTTAATAATTTTCCAACTTCACAATCATTCAGTTTAGCACTAACGATCACAGGATATGTAGAATTTTGACCAAGAAAAGCATACCTGAGATTTGTTGGAAGAGGTTTCAACTCTACCTTCGGTGCTTCACTTTTTTCAAGCTTTGATGATGAAGTTGTATCTTGCTTCAAATCTCTAATCTTCTCAATAGTAGCCATAGGCAAAGGTGGATTTCCTTCCAAGATTGTAGCATATTCTGCAGCTTCTTCAATCTCATCCCCCTTTTTGATGTTATAAACCAAATAAGCTTCTAAGGGATCTTCAGGATGTTGCTTTTTGAGCACTTCTCTGACCACTTCATCTATCACATCAATTCTCAAGCATGAATTTGAATCATCTTTCTTTTTCATTGCTTGAAACAAATTAAATTCAACTTTTTCTTCCCCAACTTCTAATGTAAGTCTTCCATTTTTTACATCAATCACAGCTCTAGTAGTAGCAAGGAAAGGTCTACCAAGAATAATAGGAATGTGTACATCCTCCTCCATCTCCAATACTACAAATGTAACACCCCTATTTGTATAGCCTGGTATATTTCACTGTTCCGGTGACCGGTGTCGGTCCGGACAATTAAGGGGATTAGAACCATACTTAAGACAACTAGAGAAACCATAAACACAAATAATTAGTAATGTTCAATTAGTTAAGTATAAATAAGAAAAACAGAACATAAGAAGTTAAACGAGCCGAGAGTCACAGCGATGGGTGACCTCCTCGGGAACGACTGCGAAAATGTGACGCTGCGGTCCTTAGGACCCTTATGAACACAGTGGAAAACAGAACATCATGAAAAAGAACTGTTAAGCCAGTCAAATAATTAGGTCAGGGAGCCGGAAGAAATATGGAATTATTTGCAAATCGGGATGAACCGGCGAGGGGCAATTTGGTCAATTGACCCTGAGAGCTGAATCCTGACCTAACTGTCAAATAAAATCGGAGAAAAGAAAATTTTGGGATCAAGAATTAAATTAAAGAGCTAATAGAAAAATATATGAAAAAGAAAAAGAAAAAAATTTGGAAAAGGTGAAAAAGCTTATTAAATCATGCATGACATCATGCATGATGCAATAAACTTAATAATTAAAAATTTAAATTTTAGGATAATTTTGTCTTACTAAATATTTAAAAAAAAACGCATAAAAGAAAAAGAGAAAAAAAAAAGAAAATTGAATAATGACATCACCAAATGACATAAGATATGACATCAAAATTAATTTTAATTTAATTAACCAATTTGACTAAGTCAAATTTTGCATAAATACACATTAAATGAGAAAAAAAAATGAAAAGAGATCCATCTTCTTCTTCCCGTAGCTCTCTTTCTCTCTTTCTCCCAAAGCTCTCTCACCCTTAAAACCTCCATGAAAGCTCATCTTTGAGCTTGAAAAACCAAAAATCTCACCATAGAAAATTACTCTACCATGGTTAAAGCTTGTTTTGGCAACTAGAAGAGGTGATTGAAGAATAAAGAAAGAAGAAAGGAAGAGGTTTGAAGGGAAAGAAAATTCTGCACTAAGGTTAGTAAACTAAATTTGATTTTCTAGTTGAATTAGTTGTGTTTATAGCTTAATTAACTTAGAAATAAACTTAAAATGAAAAGAAATTAATTATTGGAGGACTAAATGGAAATTCTGGCAGCTAGGGTTTGTGATAAAAAGCATGTGTTTTGATTGAATTTCTTATGTTAGGCAAGCTTATGTGAATGTGGTAATGAGATTGAAATGTTTAGATTTGGTTAAATGCAAAAAAATTGTGAACTAGGGTTTTGGGACTTAGGGTTTATGAACAAAAAATGTGAGAAATGAGTAAATAATGTCTTTGACCTATTATGAAGTGAAAAATGGTCATTTGTGACCAAATGAGTTGTGTTGGAATGGTTGGAATTAAAGTTAAATTCGGAGGGAGTGTGGTCATGCTGCCAAGTCAACTTTGAAGGACCAAAAATGAAATTTTACAAGTCCAATTGATATGGTACCAATTGGGGATGAAAATAGACATAAAATGACACAATTTTAATTTAGGAACCATGCCCAAAAAGTGACCAAAACCTAGTGAACAAATTGACCAAAGTTGGATAAGTGCAGTCTGCCACTGTACAAACTGACCAAATGAACAGTATTTGTTCATTTGGTCATAACTCGAGCTAATCAGATCCAAATGACCTGAAATTTTACCAGTGGTTAGATGAGATATAGACCTAAAACTTTCATGAAGAACACAAGTCCAAATTCTACCAGCAACCAAGTCATTTGGCCACCCCAAGTTAGTGACCCAAAACTGCCAGCACCAAATTTGCCCAGAAAATCTGAGTTGTTTTTAATCCGGCAGCCATGGTTCAAATGGCCATAACTTGAGCTACAAAACTCCAATTGGGGTGATTCAAAAATGAGAATAAACTTAAGACATTAAGGAACATTTTCTATGAAGGAAATTTTGCCAAATTCCAACAGTAAAATTACCAATGGAACAGTGCATCTAGGGATACCAAAACTCAAAATTTGACAATTTTACCTAAAGGACTTAAGCTTTGAGAAAATGACCAAAACCAACAAATTTAATGACCAAAATGTGGTATGTGGGTGAAGTTGAGTTTCCATACCTATTAAGCCTTAAAGAGTCAACAATTTGAATTGAATAGTGTAGTGAATAGTATCTCGAAACACAAAAACTTCGAGAACGTCGAAATTAGTACATTAAAGCTAGGTAAAAATGAAGTGAAATTTATTTTTGGATTTATGCTAAGTTATGGTACTGAAACACTGTGAAATTGTGTGTTTCAGCTGAAAAAGACTTAGAAGCTCTGAGAGACTGAGTCAAGGCCTAGAGGCGACTCACGTCAGGTTTGTGCATAGTAATTATTGTTTAAATATATGATTCTTGAAAAATTGATTTTTCTTGAGTTAATTACGAATTGTGTTACCATTTATGATTGTGAATATGACTTTGAAAATTTACTAGATTTCCAATAAATTATTTGAATAAATTATTTTGAATTGATTTTATGTTCACACTAAGCATGACAGTATCACATTATTCCTCCTCCATTTATGGGGTTGAGATCGTTTATTTTCCTCCCTCTCTGGCTTGCCAGTTGAGGTTGAGATCGGATGAGTACTCATTAGCTAGCTAGCCACCTCCCTCATTGATTTCGATTAATGAGGTTGTACATTGCTTTGTCGTGGTGTACAACACGGCATTGATCGGAAATTTTGTGTCATGGCTTAAGTTGTGTATGATTTTGGCAACACTGTGTTTATTAAATTATTTGATTAAATTATGTTATTATGAGCTTTAATAATTTGTGAAATGTGATTGAGAAATATTTAAATTGTGTTTCATCAATGAATGATTTATGTATTGTATTTCAAATTTTTATTGTGCACCACTGAGTATTTTTTTTATACTCAGCGATAGCTTATTTTGCTATCGCAGATAAGAGCAAGGAGAAAGCAGCAGAGTGAGCTGCTATTGACTTGAGAACTACATCGGTCTGTTTGTTCGGGTATTATTTTATACCCTTATAGTTAATTTTGATGTAAATATAGGAATGTTGTATGTATCAATGTAAAGTTGAGCAGTTGTAAAATAAATTATAATAATATTATTTTTAGATTTCCTTTTGTAAATTAATGTTTGTACTTGGAAATTTCATACTTTATGCCATGTGAATGAAATTATTAAATATTTTGTGATGATAAATTTTGATTGAATTGTGGAATTATTTTGAAATGAATTGAATTGAGTTGATTTGAGGTTTATTGGAGGTTGGGAGTTGTGAAAATTTTTTGAAAGTGTTTTTCTCAGGTATTTGAAGAACTGTTTTCTCCAATTACAAATGGAACTCTGTCAAAATTTTTATAAAATTTGCGGTAAAATTAAAATAGACAAAAATCTTTTCTAGTATTTAAACTTTGAATAAATGGTTTTTAATTCCTACCAAAATGCTCACCACTTCCAAAATGTAAGAAAATTGTTTTAAAATCCCTTGTAGGGTACTTAATGAGTTATCAGTAGGTGAAGTTCGGTAGTTCATTAAGTATTCTACGGGATCATGTTATGCCTTACAGAGGGGTAAGGTGCGACAACAAAATCTACTGGTATGAAAAATTTTCCAACCTTTAGAGGAACATTCTCAATCATCCCAATTGGAAATTTAATAGACCTATCTGCTAACTGTAGTGAAATGGTAGTAGGCTTCATTTCTCCAATCTTCATTTTCTCATAGATAGACAATGGCATTAGACTAACATTGGCTCCAAGATCACATAAAGCCTTATCTATACTGATATTCCCAATGTGACATGGTATGGAAAAACTACCAGGATCTTTCAGTTTGGGTGGAAGTTTATTTTGCAAAATAGCATTGCTTTCTTCTGTGAGAGCTACGGTCTCAAATTCCTCCAATTTCTTCTTATTAGACAAAATCTCCTTCAAAAATTTAGCATATTAAGGCATTTGTGCTAAGGCATCGGTGAAAGGAATAGTCACATGCAAAGACTTCAATATCTCCAAAAACTTCCCAAATTGTTTATCCAACTTCACTTTCTGGAACCTTTGTGGGAATGGTAAAGGTGGCATGTAGGCTTTAGGTGCTACATATTTAGGTTCTTCCTCTTTGCTCTCTCTCTCTTTACTTCCTTTTTCTTCCACTGAACTCTCTTTCTCAGCTTCAATTCTAACTTCAACTTCAGTTTGTTCATCTCCTTCTCTGTTTTTCTCTTCTTCAATTTTCTCTTCAATCTTTTTATCTCCACTCTCTAATATTTTTCCACTTCTCAATGTAATAGCCTTGCAATGCTTCCTTGAATTTTCTGGTTGGCTAGGGAGCTTCCCAAATGCTTTGTTATTTGAAGAGCTAGCTTGTTGAGCTATTTGATTTTCTAACATCTTATTGTGTGTTGCCATTTTATCTACTTTAGATGCTAATTGAGAAATCATTTCTTGTTGACTTTAATAGCTCACAAGTAGAGTCTCAATCATAGCTTCTAATCTAGCTGTCTTGTCTGGTTATGCTTGTTGTGGTAGAGATGGAGCAAGTGCATTTTGAGGTTTAGGAATTCCAGGAGGAGGACCTCTATTCTGCTGAAAATTCTGATGTTGTTGATACCCAGAAGGTTGCTGAAAATTCTGGTGTTGTCCTTGTCTACCTCCCCAAGAAAAATTGGGGTGGTTTCTCCATGCTGGATCATAAGTTGCAGAAAATGAGTTACCACCTGGTCTTTGATTGTAGTTCCCCACATAATCCACTTGCTCACTTGAAAAATCTTGACTAAGTGCAAAAAAATCAGCCGCACAATTGACATTTGCAGCTCCAACTTCTACTGAATTATTAGAACCTCCAGTTGAAGAATCTACTTTTATGCTTAGCTTGTCCATTTTCCTTGTCAAAGCATCAAACTTAACATTAATCATATTCATGGCATCAAGCTCGAACATACCAGCTGGTTTCTTGATCTCATTCCTCTCATAACTCCATTGGTAGTTGTTATAAGCAATTTTATCAAGAGCAGAAAAAGCTTCATCTTCATATTTCTCCATAAGATCACCTCCAGAAGATGCATCAATTGTACTTCTAATAGCTGGTGAAACTCCATTGTAAAATTGTTGAACAAGCATCCACTTAGGAATCCCATGATGTGGACATCTCCTTTGCAAATCCTTGTACCTCTCCCATGCTTCATATAAGCTCTCATCATCTCTAGGTTTAAAAGAAGTCAGCTCATTTCTTAGCTTAACTGTCTTACTTGATGGAAAATATTGAGCTAAAAATGCTTGAGAAAGTTCATCCCAAGTTGTGATAGAACCCGATGGCAAAGAATGTAACCACTCTCTAGCTCGGTCCTTTAAAGAAAAAGGAAATAATCTGAGTCGAATTGCATCATCAGAAACTCCATTTATCTTCAACATATCACGAATCTCAAGAAAGTGTGCTAGATGCACATGTGGACTTTCACTTGGACTTCCCCCATATTGTGATTGTTGGTCTTGTGATACTTGGTATGAAATTCCCAATGTTATGATAGGCATGATCCTTCACAGAGCGGTTGTTATTGTTGTTGGCCATTTCTTCTTGTAATTGCTCTTGCTCTTGTGCTCTTTCTTGTTGTTGTTGAGCTTTAAATTCACCTTTTCTCCTCTTACATTCTGCTCTTAAAGCTCTTGCTGTCTTTTCTATTTCCAAATCAAAGAAAAGATTGATTTCTTCACTTTTTGTCCTTCTCATAAAATAAAGCACCTGAAAAACAAAATAAATAAATTCTTAAAGTAAAATGGTAAAAAGAAAATAAAATAAAATGCCCAAATTAACCAAACAAACAATCGTTCAATATCAAACAAAAAACAAATCCCTGGCAACGGCTCCAAAAACTTAGTGTGCGAGTCCGCAAGTATACGAGTCGTCTCAAGTAATAAAGTAATGAGTCAAGTATCGTTCCCACGAGGATTTGCCATTTGAGTACCGAACTATGAATGAAGCGATTATTTGGGCTAATGATTGATGAATAAATGGTAAATGTAAATGAGCAAAGTAAATTAATTAATCTAATTGAAATGGGTAAAGAGCAAGAAAATAAATTCTAAATTTAGATGCAATTAAACTAAATTAATAATGGATAATTTAAATCAAAGTCTAATTATGTTAAAAGTGATTACAGAGTTGGGGGTTTATGCATTAATTAATTGGGATTTGTCTTGGATATTCCAATTTTAAGGGAAAAATAGAGTTTGAAGGAAATTGATTTTAAATTCCTTTGATATCTTTTTCAAACAAACTAAAGTGTATTTTAAAATAACCAAACCTACTTTCGTATGTTATTTGATTACTTTAAAACCCATTAAATTCTGTAACCAATCATTAATTCCTCTTAAAATCCTAGTTTATTTCTAAATCTAGATGATTTTAAGTTTCAATCCTTGATTATCTATCAATGACTTTCACCTTTCGGTCCTTCAATCAAAGATTAACACAATACCCAATGGGTACCAACATTAGGTAAGTAAATCAAGCACACAAGGAAGGAATCAAAACTCGTATTTATGTAAAACAAGGAAATACCCAGTCAAAATCCACAAATTAATCTAAAACATATTTCCCAACTCTGAAATCAAAAGAGTTTACTCACTCATAATGGTATTTACAAGAAAGATTGATGGAAAAATAAAGAAAAACATGATAAGAGGACTAAACTAGAAAAACCCAGGTAAAAAAACCCAAAACTCTGATTTCTGGAGCTCTAAAAGATGGTTGCAGCAGCTCCTCTTCAGAAAAATGGCATTCTCCTCCTCTCTCTATTTATATTTTCTTTCCTTTTTGTTTTCTCCTCTTTCCTCTTATGGAAAAAACTAGGAAATGATGAATTTATATGGTCCCAAAAAGTTGCCCTAAAAGTAAATAAGAGCCAAGGAGTGGATGGGAAATGAGATATAAAATTATCCAAGTCAGCAGCATTATTCACGTTCTGACAGTCTGCTTTGGGTACGGCTTAACCCTAAGCAGCTTCTTAGCAAATTTTAGCCTCTGGTTGCACTGTCTGCTTAAGGTTAAGCAGACCCTCAGCAAATCTCGGCAGGTTGGAGTAAAATGGACTTTTCTGCTCATGCTTGACTTCCAGCTTGACTTGTGCTGCACCTTAAGCACTGCCGCTTTATCCTAAGCAGGATCTTAAGCAATTCTTGGCAGGTTGTGGAGTAAAAGCTTGAATGTGTAGGATTTAAGCTGTGCTTAACTTTCAGCTTGAACAGGCTTAAGGTTAAGCTTATATGACATACCCTAAGCAACATCATAAGCAAAGTCTCAAGCAAATTTCGGCTAACTTGCTCTTTCAAGGCTTGATTTCTTCAACTTTCCTCAATGCTTAAAGAATTCCAAATTTCTTCAAATCACTTCCTAATGTACTCATTGATCTTCGATTTACCACAAAATCCTATAAAAAATAACAAAATTATAAAAATCAAATATAAAGTATCTAAAGTTAACAAATAAGCTAAAATAAAACTAAAAATATAAAATATACTAAAATATAAAGGCAAAATGGATGCAAAACTATCCTAAAATGCCCATATGAAATGAGTGTAACAGCTTCAACACCGATTCAACCTAAAGTCAAAGTTTTTATCTGGAAAGCTTTGCTTGATGCCATTCCAGTTTGAGACTGTCTAGCAAGAAGGGGGATTCCTGTTGATTCGACTTGCCTAGTTTGCGGTAATAATGTTAAGACGGTGGAACACATGTTGTTTTGGTGTGACCATGCTTGAGCCACTTGGTTCTCAAGTCCATATAGCTGTAAGCCCAACCCTTTTGGATTCACATTCTTTTGATCTCAGAATTTCTTAATGTTGTAGAAGCTTGGTGTTTGGTTGCGACTATGTGTTGGATGATTTGGAAAGAAAGGAATAGGACTGTTTTTTATCATATATCTCCTAATCCCATTAATGTAGCTCATAAGATTACAAATGCAGTTGAGAAGTTTCTCTTGCTGCCAGAGCCTATTAATAGTTCCACTCATCATGTTCTCAATTATCCAGTTAATTTTGGTTGCATAGCTCCTCCGTATGGTTTTTTAAAACGAAACAATGATGTTGCTTGGAAAGGAAATCGGGTGGAATTAGTAGCAGCTATTACAGTGTGAAATCATGGGGGAGATCTTCTGGATGGTAAAGCCTCTTTTATCTGTGTGAGTTCTCCTCTGGCAGGGGAAGCAATGGCTATGATAGAAGCGTTGAAGTTAGCTACAGCACTAGCAGCCAAGTTTATTGTTCTTGAAACTGATAATGCAGAGCTTTTCCTGGCGATTCGAAATCCTTCTGGAGTTATACTGTGGGAAATTAGAGCTTCAGTGCTTGCCATTAAAGCTCTTATGGTTTTTTTCAGTGAAATCTGTTTTTCTTTAGTGAAGAGATCAGCCAATAAGATGGCTGATTATGTAGCAAAAAATGTTTTATCTGGTTCTTTAAATTGCTCTTGGATCAGAGCTATTCCCCAAAATCTTTGGTCCATTTTGTATTTCGATGCTCATTTGTCTTCGTAATGCATCTTGGTTGCAGGAAAAAAAAAAAAAAAAAAAAAAAGAGGTCCAGTAATTATTAAATCACCCAATGCTATCTCATCAGAGTAAGGTATACTTCAGGCTAATGTCTGATACATTGTAGGCTTGGCAGAGTAAACGCGCAAGAAAAAACATTTGCAAGTGAAGCGGCGGCTAGCCAGTTTGACCAGCGAAACATCGCATTTGGAAGCTTGTAAGTTGAATAGCTTAACTGCTCAGAGAAACAAATTCCAATGGTTCAAACAGCAGCAGGAAAGAGAAGATATTGAGTCTTGAGAAAGACATTCAACCATCAAGAAAATCTATTATAATAGTTTCGGACAATCAGAAGCCACTGAGAAACATGAAAGCTCCATATTCTCGATAGTCTGACGTTGAGATCTTTAAGCTGGAAAGATCAGGTGATCTCTTCCAACATTTAAGCCCGTCAACAGAAATCATTTCGAGTTCCAAGTTGATCCCATGCATGCTTGAAACCAAAGCTATAGAATTTGCTGTTGTCTTAGTTGTCTCAAGATGGATCTGGCAAGATTAACATCACAACGGCAAAATAACGAACTCCGAAAGCCTATACTGATAATGCAACGTCTTTACAAGTCGCATAATATCTAATGCATTTCACAGAAATACAATGATGTTATCATTTAAAATGCAGAACATGAACCAGCTAACGATAACAACAAATAATTAATGATGTCAATTTAACATCATAACACTGTAGCAGAAACAACAAATAATTACTTAAAAAAAAAAAAAAAACTAAAGCCATCTCACTGATATCAACTATGAAATTCAATTTTTACAAAATTAAACTTAAAAGATGGGATAATTGTCACATGGGGTGTGTGTTTTCATTAAAAGACTGAATTTTAATTTATTTCATTAAAAATTATTAAATTTTAATTTAATCTCATAAAAATTACTATAATTAAAAATTAAAAATTTTTAATTTAATCAGCTGTGTTGTCAAATGTTTTATAAATATTAATTATTTAGAGGTATGTTAAGTATAATTGAATCACTTGTGATTATGCAATTTAATTATTTACATCATTAATTTATGTAAATTTTTTTATATATAAAAAAAATTTATATTAATTAACGATTTAAATTAGAAAATAACCTCATTCGCTACCATAGTAAACATTTTCCGATCAATTGTTAATATTTCATTAACATTCATATGATAAATCGTTAATCCGTTATTAGTTTTGAAATGGAGATGATTAGTTAGAAGTCATGTGGGAGTGGCTACAAGCATCTTTGGAACCCAGGACAAAAATGAGCTGGATGGAATGTTAGGTGAAACCCCATTAAAATAAATTTTATTTTAAAAAATTATGAATTCTTAAAATTAAATTTTAATTAAAATTAATTTTACAATAAAATAATCTTATTTGCACTTAATTAATATTATTATATCATAATTAATTGTGCCCATAGTCACAGTGGGATCCACCTTCCTGGTCACCATCTTTGACTCCACGAGCATTATTCAAAGAGATGAACTGTGTCTCTCAAGAAGTTAGTGTCGCCGGGGGTTGGTAGCTCGTACTACCCTGGGTTGGTGAGCAACGACGACTCCAATTCATCCACATATTAGAAAAATCAGAACCCATATAAACAGATTTCAGATCCATCATCCAATACCCAACAAGAGAAACACCCATCAGCCAAAATGCAAGTTAATATCAAAGAAACTACTCCAATTCGTCCTTCTCCTTCTCCCTTATCTCAAGACCATGTTCTTCCACTCTCCTCTCTCGATATTGACCGCAACATGAACGTTACCTTCCGTTATCTTCGCGTATATGTAAACAACGAGGCCGCCACCACCAACAACACTAAGAACCCCTTTAATGTAATCGCCGCCGCCCTTTCTTCCGCTCTCGTCCACTACTACCCTCTTGCCGGCACTCTCCGCCGCCGACATGAAGACAGCCGCTTTGAGGTATTCTGCTCCGGGGACCAAGGTGTGCCTCTCATCAATGCCACGGTCAACTGCACGCTGGAATCCCTCAATTATCTTGATGACCCGGACTATGATTTCGTGGAGCAGTTGGTGCCCGACCCGAGTCCGGATGATGGGCTGGTCAACCCGTGCATACTCCAAATCACAATGTTTGAGTGCGGTGGGTATACCCTGGGAGCTGCAATACACCATGCCTTGTGTGATGGGCTTGGAGCCACCCAGTTTTTTAATGTCATGGCGGAGTTGGCTCGCGGGGCGGACCTGATTTCGATTGAACCGGTGTGGGACAGGACGACTTTGTTGAGCCCGAGGGACCCACCCCAGACTGATGGAGCGATAAGGGAGTTTTTGGGGTTGGAGAAAGGGTCTGAACCGTACGGTCAGGCGGTTGGTAAGGTTGCTAGGGCGTGTTTCAATGTAAAGGATGAGTGGTTGGATCTGTTCAAGAAAGTGCTGCTTCAGAAGAGTGGCTCAAATTTCACCACGTTTGAAGCTTTGGGTGCATTCTTATGGCGGGCCAAGTAAGTCAATTTCCCATTTTGTCCGTACAATTTATGCTTGTGTATAGTGATTGTTATGGATTCATATTTTGCTCAATCTTTATGATTTTCCATTTTAGTGATTTTGAATCAAATCATGATTGGCTGTAACTAGAACAGACTGTTAGGCTAGTGGATGGATTTGTATTTTGCTCAATTTTTATGAACGGGATTATAGAGATTTTGAACAAAATCATTATAGGAGGCGACTAGAACATTCAATTTGTTATGCTTAGATTCTCTTAGATGGGACCACCAAAAATGTTTTAGACAGGTTATGAGATTGCGTTTGCATTAGCATTGTGCAGATAGAGTTATAGAATTCAGGGTTTGCTACCTTCTAATCTTCCAATTTTGGGGGGGATTTCTCCATTTCTATTGATGATGATAATCCACTTTAGTGATCACACCCTCTGGATGCTACAGTAGCAATTGTAGTATTTCTTTATATTACAACTTGTCAATTGCCGCCGTTAATACTGATTTGCCATTTCTATAACAGGGTCAAAGCCTCAGGAGTTGCTGGTGATGAGGTTGTGAAGTTTACATATGCAATGAATATACGAAGACTGGTAAAGCCACCGTTGCCTGCAGGCTACTGGGGCAATGGCTGTGTTCCAATGTATGCACAGCTTCTTGCTAAAGAGCTACTAGAGCAACCCATTTGGAAAACAGCAGAGGTGATCAAGAAGAGTAAAATTAATGCCACCAATGAATATGTCCGATCATTTGTCGACTTCCAAGAAGTGCATTATGCAGATGGTATCACAGCAGGAAACAGAGTGAGTGGATTCACAGATTGGAGACACCTGGGCCATTCAACTGTGGATTTCGGGTGGGGAGGTCCAGTTACTGTCTTGCCTCTTTCAAGGAAACTACTTGGAAGTGTTGAGCCTTGCTTTTTCTTGCCTTACTCATCAGCAAATGCAGGCAAGAAAGATGGGTTCAAGGTGCTGGTGACCATGCAAGAAACTGCCTTGCCTGCTTTCAAGAAAGAGATGGAGAAATTTAGCAACCAAGACTTCGAGCTGTGAAGATTTACATGTCAAAGTCTGATATTATTGTGTCTGTAATTTATGCTAGAACAAAGACTAGAACTTGCAATATATGCACCAGAGAATTTGCTAAATAAAGGGAAAAGTGAGCTAATGGCTAAATAGCGGATCTTGCTATTGTTTTGTTTGTTCTTCTTTGTGCTTTAATGTCTGGATTCCTGATCTTGCTGTAACTGTGAGTGAAACAGCTTAGGACAGATACAAAAAGCTTGATGGCTTATTTGATGTTCCATGGTGATGACTGCCCAGTTAACGGACTTGGTGGCTGCTGCTACCTCAAAGACTGACTGGGCTGCTAACGACACGACTAAGCTACAAAGCTACAATCGATTTGTTCCTTAGCAGATATTTACAAAAGCTGATGGCTTATTTGAAGTTACATATGGCTTATTTGAAGTTAAATAGTGATAAAAAAAAATATTACCATTTTTTCTAAAGTACTATTTAGGTATGAGATACCCATTTTTAGAAGAGGCCCAGCTGAATAAACAGCAAATGTTTAAGACGAATCGATATTTATCCCACCACTCATTTTTCACATTTAGAGTGTTTGGTTCAGCTGTTGGATGTAGCTGGTAGCTTATAGGTATTCAAACAGCTAAATTAAAATATTTGGTAAAACTCCAAAAAATTAGCTAATAACTGAAAGGCAGCCGATAGGATACCTATTAACTGCAAATTCTATCAGCTCTAAAATATGAGCTGTTTAGAACTGCTCTATATTTTTTTTTATTTTTTGATTAAAATATCTCTACTCTAATGTTTACGCAGTGTCCTTCACTGTATTATCTTCTTGCTCCTATTTGAATCAAAATATCGATTTCTTTCTAATTTGTCATCTTCCTTATTTTATTTTCTTGCTCCTATTCTTGAGCTTATCAATTGAAATTCTAATTTCTTCTCAGGATAGAATTAATTTGTGATATTAAAATGCATCAGATTATCCCTTGTTGAGTCAAGAAAGTATGATTTTCTAATTTTTAATTTTATTTATACTACTGTTGTGTCTCCTTTTTTGATTTTGAATTCAATTTGATTATAATGATACGTGATCGCACTACTTATGAATAAAGAGTGAAAGGTAGCAACTCTAAACTCAAATTATGAACTCACACATTATGATTTCAGTTTAGCTGCTATATATATATATATATATATATATAACAGTTATTTCGTCATTGTGAGGTGAACAGGGGAAAAAGAAATTGACATGATGCTATTCTCTTGCCCTAATGTTATTCACCTCACAATGAAAAAAATCAATTTCTTTTTCCCCTGTTCACCTTACAATAAAAAAATCAATTTATTTTTCCCCTGATCACCTCACAATGAAAAAAGTCAACGAAATATATATATATATATATATATATATATATATATATATATATATATATATATATATATATATATATATGCTATTCATCTCCCAATGAAAAAATCAATTTCTTTTTCCCTGTTCACCTGACAATGAATTTCTTTTCCCTGTTCACCTGACAATGAATTTCTTTTCCCCTGTTCACCTCACAATGAATCCAAGAGTTAGTGAATCCAAGAGCTTGACTTAGAAATTATGTTATGTGCCTAGTACAGTAGTAATCATGTTCCATTCATGATGATAGACACCATTAGAGATCTGAATGCTTTGCATTTAGAATAGTCATCACATCATGAATTATTTCAAATACTCCTTTGCGTCCATTATATCATATGGAATCAAGCCTGTTTCAAATGGAATCAAGCCTGTTTCAAATGGAGTTTTGGTTGTTGGCATTTAGAATAGGTCTAACACATTTGAGATCAAGTAGAAAAATTAAAACAAATGAGACATCAAATTGTACCTTGAGTTCCTTTTGTGAGCCTTCACAGGGCATGGTTAGATGCCTTGAAAGTGTGTGGCTCTTTATTGTGATTTTCTAGAACCTTGAAGGTATGGTGAAACTATTACTTAAATCAAATGAAAATTTTCTTCAATGTGATTCTGCTATAGACGTTAATTAAAAAGGTTAATTGCAATGAATAGAAAGCTATGCTAATAGAAAGAAGAATCAGTAATTACTTTCATTTGGTGCACGATTGCCTGAAAAAATGGGGAGCAATAACTATTTGTGTTAATATTAAGCACCTTTGGTCAAATATTGTTGAATTAAGCATCAAATATAATGCTTCAAACACAATGTTTATTTCTAGCAGATCTTTCTTAGGGAAAAAGATGTGCTATATTTATGTAGCATGAGAGCTGATGACAAGTTATTATTCATTGCCTTTTGAATTGATCTAAAAGGTTCAATCTAATTTCAGTATGTTTAGTGATTGAGGTATGAGATAATAATTTAGTTGAGGACATTATTAATTTTTCCAGATATGGGAATCACACCTTGGAAATAACTAGGGACCTGGAAGTAGTATGGCTCAAATTTCTTGATCAGTCCTTCAAATTCTGATTGCTACTTATTTGGTTTTAGTTGAACATTGTTCTTAATCCAAGATAGAACGAACTTTAAAATTAAACAATTAATATGAAAAAAAGAATTGTTAATTATGTTAGATATATAAAGTCTAGAATATGGTGATCTCATGTTTCTTGGTATTTTTGAAGAGGTCAATTTGTAATAGAAGTTTGTTGTACAGTTCTTTTATTAACTAAACAAGTCAATTTCCAATTCTCATGATCAATTTTAATGCTGGAATTTGCTATAGTACTAGGAATTATTTGATGTTTATCATTGGAATTTGGAGATTATGGGAAGAGTTATTATTAGTTATCTCATGATAAATTCATGTAATACTGAAGGTCTAGATTATTATTTTTAGTTTTATTTGCCTTTCAGAAGCTTGAATTCTTACAAAATAGGAAACTTACTTTCATGCTTTTTTTCTTGAATTAATCTCAAAATGGGAGTTTATGTTTAATACTTTTGCATACTTTTATTTACTTGAATGTTATTTTTATTTGGAGTTAAAAGCATTCATCTTTATAGGTTGATATGGCTACAAAAAGTAAGGGTGCTGGAAGGGTTGCATGGAGTAGTGAACAATTTAACTTGTTTGTTAAAATTTGTGTTCGAGCCACTAATTTGGGCAAGAAAAATGGTGGTGGATGGGGTGACAAAGGATATACATGATTACAGAATGAATTGAGGCAAGTTGGTGTAAAGTATACTAAAGAGCAATTAAGGCACAAGTGGGATTGGATGAAAGATCACTGAAAGATGTGGAAAGCATTAAAAGGGAATGAAACAGGATTGGGATGGGATCCTATAAAAGGCACAGTTGTTACTTTTGATGAGTGGTGAAACGAAAAAATTAAGGTAAGTTAAATAAAGAACTAGCTTTTAAGGCTTCGTTAAACAAATAGGCATTTAATTATTTATTAACACTAGTGTTTTGATTTTTATATGTATTACAAAAATTCAAATTTTGGAAGATTTCGAGAGAAATAAATTGGACAAGAGCTTTATGAAAACTATCAAGAATTATTTCTAGGAACTGTGGCTACTGGAGAATTTGCATATGCACCATCTGTAACACTCCTAATTTTCAAATAATTATTTTATATGTAAATATAAAAATTTTAGTATAACCCCTAGTGTTGTGGGCTTTGCGTAGGTACTTTCGTTTCGTGGCAATTCGACCATTGCCCGGATCTATAATTTCGGACTGAGCAGATAAGCTGCCAAAATCACTTTAGAACCAGGTCAAAATTATAGGCTACTCCACCATTTTCAGACGCCTCGGACGCATTTCAAGCGTCAGAATTGACATAGATAAACCCAAACTCCAAGTTTCTTTAATTTTATAGTGTTGGGTTTAGAATAAAATTCCATAAAATATTCGTGGATAGCTAGAAAATTATAATTCCTTTTATATTAGCTTAGTAATATTGCTAAGGACCGTGGGCAAAATTTTAGAATTTTTAGAGCTCATTTGGATAGTTTTTACAAAAAGAGTTAGTTGTAGGGACTAAATTATAATTTTTTAAAATTGTGATTGTTGACTGTTTAGATGGGCCTAGGAGGGGTCATGTGATGTGATTGAGTTGTGTGACTTGTGGATACAGAAGTGTATTTTTGAGCCATTTTGCAGGTTGAGTAAGTCTTAGGTATAGGGGAAGTTCTGCCAGATTTTTGGCACAATTTAGGGTGGCTTTGATTCTTTTTAAGCTTGTATTAAGTCAATTATATTAAATGAATGTAATGTAATTGTGAGGTGAGCCGGGACAGCCTTCCTCCTCTACTCAGCCTCCACATTGACCTCGATTTACGTCTGTAAGTAAAATATTAATTTTAATTATAATTTCGATGTTATTGTATGTTTAGACATGCCCATGCATCACTTATAAATATATATCTATGTAGTTAACTACTAGGCATATTTTATATTGCATTCTTGATTGATGAAATGCTATGGATATTGTTTTATGATAATTTGGAGCAGTTTGCGTGTGTTGGCGTGCGTGTGGTGTGTGGTATTGGATATGGACAGGACGAGTAAACGCGGCTGGAGCTTGACTTGCTGGGACCTGATCCTTTTAAGGGTAAGTCGGGGTAGGCATGGCTTGAGATGATCTCGCTGGCCCCCGCATTTGGTCTATTAAGCGAAAGTCCGGCTTGAGATGTACTCGCTAGCAGAGGTTGAATTAAGAGAGCTGTGTAGGGGATCAACTCCCATATATGTATTATTTGAATATTATATGGGTGTGTGAGTACTCCAAATTACCTTTTTGTTGTTTATGATGTGATTTGTGTATGAAAACTATGAAAGTGTTGCATTCTACTCTTTAGGATACATTAGCTTTAGATAACTATAGAAATTGTACTTAAAATCGATATTTTACTCCCTGAGTCGAACGCTCACTCCTGTTCACCTATTTTTTTTCAAGATACAGGAGGTCTTTTATTGAGTTCTATCCTGCCTCTCTCCTTCGCAGGTCGTTTAGTAATGTCTATTATGTTTTGTATAATTTTACTAAATTATATAACTCCGCATGTGTTAGAAGTATTTTATTTGATTTGGTTCTGTATTATAATGCCATGTTGGATCTGTAAATCTATTAAATGCATGTATGATTGGATTGGATGAGTGAGCTGAGCTCCCATTTGATTTTATGACATTATGAGTATATAGAGGGTGAGCTGAGCTTTCTAAATTATTATATATATTATGCTTACAGGTCGGGTGAGTCAAAAACTCCCTGTTGGATGGTCCATGTTATAGTCGGACTCTATCCAGTTAAATTCTTGAAATTAAGCTTATTATGGGCCTTAGGATTGGGTTGAGAAATAGCTAGGCTTACTATAGGCCTTGGGGGGTTTAGGCTGGCCCAGGTCCTAGTACCGGTCTGGCTCATAGGTTGGGTCGTGACAAATATGGTATCAGAGCTTAGGCTTTAGGTTCATGGAAAAGTTTGTACCTAGAATTATCACATGCAGAGTATAGGATTTTATTTCGTCTTTTTCTGTAATTCTTTGTTTCTAGATTCTGCGTTATTCCTTAAGCAGTGTAAAAGTGCTTCAGATTGGTGTCTTATTTTTCGTACAGTACATGGCGATGTAAACTAGAGTTAGCAGATGTGTTAAGGTTTACCATGGGTATATGTATTCCATGAAGTTCTATGTTTTTGTCAGTATAAGGCTAATTGGCGTGCCTTAGTGCAAGGCAAGAGGACATAAAGGTGAATTATGGCAATATAGTTGCCCTAGATGAGAGCAAAGGTATCACTACTGGTAGTTGTCAGTGGATATCACAGTCAAAATAAGTTTACGAGATCGATGGATTCGAGGGAGATAAGAGATTAAAAAACCTAGTTTGTTAAGACGTACCATAGTAACTATGTAATATTCTTAATGTTTGTATTATAAGCTACAGATTACAATACCAACATGAGATTATTGTGTAGAGCTACGTGCTTCCCCATGGTGCATCATGATGAGGGTGTAGATTATCTTTGCTTTGGTGCAGTTATGCTAGAACAGGGCTCTATTACTGCAAAGGAGTTTGGAAATCCTAGTTAGGGATTTAAAACCCTAGAGCTAGAATATCGAAAGGTCATAATTGTAAGGTAGCTAAAGTCAGTGACTCAGTTACCCTAGCATGAGCTACAGTGACATTAGGAATTACTATAAGACTAGAGGTTTCAATATAGTCATAAATTAAAGGTAATACCTATAGGGTGAGGCCATTTGGTCTCTAATATGGGGTCTTAGATAGTTTTGGCATTGCAATGGACCTTTTGCCTAAAGTTTAATAAAGATAGCACCTCTTTCATGAGACATTGGAGCATAAGTACGACTCTACTCCTTAAAGGAGATTGGAGATTATGAATAATATTTGTAGCCTATAAAATGACATTCTAGGAAGGTTGACAATATAAAAAGAGAGCTGACAGCTTTATATAGTTGTGGTAATGGGGTTGAGGTAGTACCTCTCTTGCAGTCAGTTATACTGTAGAGTATGGTAATGTTTTCTAAGGAGAGACAAAGGATTACCACTAATATAACGATCTGTGGAATGATGTCCTAAATAGGACTGTAGTGTGATAGGAAATAATGGCTCAGGTATCCCCTTAGGGAGAGTACGATTTTCGTTGTAAGGATCATAAGGGATCAGATCATGATAGATGTAGAGCTTTTGAGTAGCAAGGAAAAAAAGGGATCCTGTAGATTCCCTCCTTAAGGTATTAGAGGGTAGTTTAGAGTTAAACAGAGGAAAGGACAATGACTACAAGTCAGCAAAAATAAGACATAAAATATCAGTAAATAAAAGGAAATATAGAAATAAAAATTTGGATAGTTTGTTTTAGATGCAACAGGAGAGAAATTCGAATGACAGTAGAAGTACCAGCCAGAGTGGTTAAAGCACCAATTTTGAGTAACATCAAGGTATTGATAACTTGATAGAGACAGTGAAGGGATATAAGTTCCTGACATGATAGTCAGATCAAGAAAGAGAGTAGCACTAAAGAATAAAATAGTCAAGTTTTACTTTGGGTAAGATAAAAGAGAATAGCCAAAAATAGGACAAAGTCAGGAAGATCAAAGTGTGATATAAGATATATAAAGATTCATCCTGAGCAAGGTAAATAGGATGAACTGAAAGGCAATATTAGAAAACCTAGAACGAGGGTACATGAGTGATGATAGCTGTCAAGATATAGAATCTAAAAGTGTAGGACTTAGAGCAGGTTATGGTTCGGGCAGTGTCAGTGTAACACTCCTATTTGCATAGCCTGGTATATTTCATTGTTCCGGTGACCGGTGTCGGTCTAGACAATTAAGGGGATTAGAACCACATCTAAGATACCTAGATAAGCTCTGAATATAAATAATTAGTAATTGCTAAATAGTTAAGTATAAATAAGAAAAACAGAACATAAAAGGTTAAATGAGCCGGGAGTCACAGCGATGGGTGACCTTCCTAGGAAGTGATTGGGAAGGCCCACGTAACCCTAATTCTGAACCGAAAAATGTCACACTGCGGTCCTTAGGACTATTGTGAACACAGTGGAAAAGAGAAAATCACAGAAAAGAATTGTTAAGCATGTCAAATAATTAGGTCAAGGATCCGGAAGAAATATTGAATAACTAACAAACTGAATCAGACCAGCGAGGGACAAATTGGTTAATTCACCCCTAGAGCTTACTTCTGACCTATCTGTCCAATAAAATCGGAAAAATAAAAATTTCGAAATCGAGAATTAAATTAAAAAACTATTGAAAAATTAAGGAAAAAGAAAAAGAAAGGAAAATTGGCTTTATTACATCATCACCTTACCTCACATGTGACATCATAATTCAATTTTAATTTTCTTAATTTTTGACTAATTCAAATACAATTAATAAACACATAAAATCATAAAAAAAATTAAAATAATTTCATTTCTTCTCCTCCCATCTCATATGCCGTCCACCTACCATCTCTCTCCTCACTCTAAAACCTCCATTAAAGCTCAATTTTGAGCTTGAGTAATCCAAAAATTAACCCATAAATCCCTAAATTTCTTAGTTAAAATCTCTACTCAAGCTTTGGCAAGAGGAGTGGAGGAAGAAAAATTCAAAAAGAAAGTGGAAATTGAAAGAGTGAAACAGCTACCAAGGGGTTAGTTTGATTTCTCTTTTTCTATCTTTAAACTCATAATTAGGTACTTTGATTTAGTAGTTAATTGTGGAAATTGGAACAAAAATACCATATTAAAAACCCCCACCAATTTCGATCTAGTTAGGATCCCTAGGGTTTGGTATGCTCAAGTTAAATTAGGCATGAAATTAAGCTTAATTAGGTGGATTAAGTGATTTATGTAGTGAATTTGAGGTGAATTGAACAAATTCAAAAATTAGGGTTCTTAACCCTCTTAAAAATTTAGGAAAATTTGAGAAAATGGTCAAATGATGCAAATGACCTTAATTGAGGTTGAAAATGGCCAATTGGGACCATTTGTGGTGTGTTTGAATTGTTAGAATGAAATTGCAATTTGGATTGGTTAGAGTCGCTATTCTGGCAGCTTGACCTAGGTCCATTTTAGGGACTAAAACTAAAAATTTACCAACCCAATTGGTGTGAGGCCAATTGGGAATAAAAGCAAACACATAAATGCACATTTTTCATTTAGAAATCATGCTCAGAAAATGACATTAACATAGTAAACAATTAGGTCAAACCCGGGTATAGTGCACCGCCACTGTACCAAAATGACCAAATGAACAGTGTTTGTTCATTTAGCCATAACTTGGGCTATACAGGTCCAAATGACCTGATTTTTGTGGCATTGGAAAGGTATGATATAGCACTATAACTTTCATGAAGAACACTAACCCAAATTTTGCCCATAACCAAAATTTTGCCACCCAAAGTTAAAGACCCAAAATTGCTAGAACCAAAGTAGGTGCCCAAAAATCTGGGTTAGGCCAATCCGGCCAGCCATGTTCAAATGGCCATATCTTGGGCTACAAAACTCCAAATAAAGTAATTCAAAAAGGGAATTAAAGATAATACAATAAGGAATAACTTTTATGAAGAACACTTTGTCAAATTTCCACATAAACTTGATCAATAGAACAGTGCAAAATAGGACACCAAATTTGAAATTTTGAAAATGCAATTAGGAGACCTAAAAAATTGAAAGGGCAACTAAAACTAACAAATTTGGTAACCAAAATGTGGTATGTGGGTGTAATTGAAATTTCCATGCCTATTAATTCAACAATTTGACTTGAATAGAGTCGTGAATAGTAACATCAAAATGTAAAATTCAAAGAACATTAAATCAAGCATATTAGAGCTAGACATAAATAATTGTAAATTTATGATTGAATTTATTATACGTTATGATACTGAAATATTATAAAATTGTGTGTTTCAGTTGAAAAGAATACTGGAAAAGAACCCGAGACATCGAGTCAAGGCCTACAGGCGATTCACACGAGATTTATGCACAACATAAAATTTTTCTGTAAATTCTCTTGACAGTTTGTTTTGATGAAGAAATTGTGAATTATTTTTATTGCAAATTTGTGAATGAAATGAATATTATGCTTTTGACTTAAATTGTTGGAAATTTAATTGTATGTGTTTGAATTGTCAATAAATGTTTAGTAAAATGTTAAGATAGTTTTGAAACCACAGTGTCATGACCATATATCTGAATGCCTCATTAGTATACCTAGTGGGAGGAATTAGTTTTGAATTTTGAATTCCCTCTCTGGCTGAAGTGTTGAGGTGTGTGCCAGTAGAGGAAGAAATTGAATGGGTACCCATAGTTTGAGCTAGCTAGCCTTGAGATTCCTCATAAGCCTCCAGCTATTGAGATGAACATTGTACTGATGGCATGATATAACTGTGTGCTTTTATGAAATGTGTTTTGGACTTCCGAAATGAAACTGTTTTGACTAAAATTATAAATTGTATTTTGTATTTGTTTTCATTTTCAGTACCATATTGGAATAAATATGATTTGATTTATGCATAAGATTTTATTTTAGTATGTTGTGCACCACTGAGTCATAGTACTCAGCGATGACTATTTATTGCTGTCGTAGATAGAAAGACTAGTAGAGTAGCGGAGTGAGCTGCTGAGGATTTCAGAGCTACCTTTAGACCTTTTGTCGGGTATAATTTTATACCCTGATTGTACATGTTTATTTTGATATAATTGACTGTATGTACATTTGTAAATTGGTCATGAGCAGTTGTACAGATTTTGTAATAATGTTATTTTGGATTTTCTGATGTAATTTAGACTGATGAATGTAAATTAATGTTTCTTGAATGGAATGTGAATGAAAACTATTTAGTATTATTTCTGAAATATTTGAGTTGGAAATTGATTTAAATTGTGGAGATTGGGGAAAATTATGTTGACTTGAGTTTTAATGGTGGCTGAGATTGGTTGAAGTGTTATATTGGAAGTGTTTTCTACAGGTAAAATTTTTTATTTTTCTCAATTACAGCCGGCACTCTGCCGAAATTTTTCCAAAATTTATGGAAAAATAAAAATGGATAAAAATTTTACATAACTTTTAAACTTCAATTAAATGTTTTTAAATGCTCACCACTTTCAAAAAATAAGAAAATTATTTTAAAATCCCTTGTTGTGTATTTAATGGGTTATCGGTAAGCGGAGTCGATAATTCATTAGGTATACTACAGGATCATGTTATGCCCTACAGAGGGGCAAGGTGTGACAGTCAGGAGCCAAAACATGGGGTTCAAAGTTGCAAGATATCGATCAAACTCTATCTATTCCTATTTCCAAGATTGAGTAGGTAGCAATGGGATAAGTCCATTTAGACTTCTAACAGTATAAGGAAAGTTAGTTGAGAAATGCAACTAGAGCAAGTAAAAGTTATAGGATGTGCAATGGTGTCTTGAACTATCCTATCAGGCAAAGGAGTGAATTAATAAGTAGTAAGTTAAATAAAAGTAAACCTAATGGTTCAAATGGGCATGACGAACAAAAAGGAAGGTGGAAAATGGCACATAGGCTCAGGACCTGAGTAGAGGTGGTGAGATAGCAATTATGGGTTCTGCGATCAAGGATTAGGTAAGCATTTTTAGTATGACCAATAGGGTCACTTTATAAGGAAACATGAATGAAAATGAGTGACAAAATGACAGAAGGAGATAGAACAAAAAGAGATATGTATGAGTGACAGTCACAAGTCACTGAGAAGTACAAGGATAAGAGTTATGACAGTAAGTATGATTGAAATCCATTTTGGAAGAGTTTATTAGAGAGGTATCTTCTTGAATACAGTAAAATATAGGAATGCAAAAGAGTTAAGGTAGGCATAAAAAGGTAGAAATAAAGTACAAATGGAGATAGAAAATCTTAAGATGATATATCAGGCAGGTGGTATAATAGAAGGATTACTGTAGTTGATATCTTATATAGAGATGATGAAATTTCAGGGAGAATACCAAGAGACATGAATGGTGTGTTGATGTCAATAGGAGGAGATTTCTCCTTCTCTTCAAGTTTAGATCGTACATTTATCTCTACAAGCCTACATAAGCAAGGGAAATAATGTTATGATGACCTAGTATTTAAGAACCTGATAGGCACTAGTCTATACACATTCTTCTTAAAAAGAAAATGACAGTAAGCATGTACCTAATGTTATGTATGAAAGGACGATCAGATTAGTGATTGGAATTAAATTGAGTTAGGCAGCAGTGCTTGCAACCCTTCTGAACTATAAGCTAGAGGAATAGCTAGTTGTGAATAAGTTTTAGTGGATGAAATTATTGCTGATGAGTAACTTTAAGGTTGAAGTCTAGAGAGCCGTGGGCAATATGTGTGGTTGTATTAAGGAGAATGAACATGTGAAGTATCTTAACCGAAATTATAGCCTAGCACACATTTCCCACAGCTATGTTAATTCAACTGTAACTTATAGTTTCATGGGCTCCTATCTAACTATGATGAGCAATTTTCTACAAAGGGTAGTACAGAATGATAATGTTCTAATAGTTAAGAAAGGAGACACAAAAAGAATTTTCTAGGGTCAATTACAAGTGTTACATAATGTGAAAGATGTGCTGATAGGAGCCAATCGTAAGGTTAGAATCCCAGAAATAATGGAACTAGTAATCAAGATAAGACTAAGAGATAAAAAAAAAAAAAGTCAAAATAGATGTTGGAATGGATATCCTTGAAGGAAAGGCATAAAGGTGAGAGAGGACAAAAGTTAAAGAATAAGTACAATAAGTTGGAAAGATATCTATACTAGCAGAAAAAAAAAAAAAAAAAAAGTGGATAATATCCAAAGGATAGGTGAAAAGCTCAGTAGAGTTGGTTACAATGATGAGGATAAGAAGGATTAAGTACGCTAGGGACACACTAAGGGATGTTTAAAACAAATTATGGTGAAATAGTAAGATAAAGGAATAATGGAGCCTTGATTTAAGTACCAATGTGTCAATAAACACGTCAGATAGTAAGAAAATTCAAACAGAAGGCAAGTAACTCTCTTTTCAGAAAAGGATTAGGATATGATAAGTTATTTTGACTGGATGGCTTAAAAATACGTAGACTTTTATTAGGTTAGAGAAGAAGCCCAACCCACTTTCTAGTATAAATAGATAGAATATGAACGCTCAACACTTAGATAGAGCTCTATATAACTAGTTACATAAGATGGATAGGGGTTGATTTGAGGACCTTAATAATGACACCAGTAAATTGGGAATTCAAAGTATCATCGGAATGAGAAGATGCATAGGTGTTTACCAATGGGGCCATAGAACAAGTAAAGATGTCGAACAAGATACCTATGATAGGTGCTATAGGAAAGCATCTCATAGGATATTATAGGATAAGGAACATAAGTCATGTCTATAGAAAGCAGAGATTGTTGAAACAAAGGTATGGGGACTGAAGTCACTAAGAGATACGTTAGGGCACAATGAAGGAGAGGTAAGCACCAAAACTAATGGAAGTTATGAGATATCAAGTCAAACACAGTGAAGGTATAGTGAGTACTGAAGATGTCAGAAAAAGATTAAGGAGTGGTTTGAGGTATGAGTTTCGCTGTGAAATGACGATGATAGCGAGGATATTACAGCAGGTAAAAGAGTTTTGCGGATCCTAGGCAAAAGGATGTAGAGTTTGCAGTGAGTGATTATGTATTCCTAAAGGTCTCCCCATTGAAAGGAGTCATGAGGTTTGGGAAGGAAGGCAAGCCGCCACCTAGATACATAAGACCTTTTGAGGTCATTGATATAGTTGGAACAGTTGCTGACCAATTGGAGTTACCACCAAGCCTTTCTCACGTCCATCTAGTGTTCCATATTTCCATGCTTAGGAAGTACATACCTGATCCTTTCCATGTGTTACAACCCGATACAGTGGAGTTGAAGGAAAACCTAACCTTTAAGGAGCGGCCAATAGCCATAGTGGACTTTCAGATGAGATAGCTATGGTCAAAATAGATCCTTATGCTTAAGATTTTGTGGATAAGCCAATCAGTAGAAGAGTGTACCTAGGAGTCAGAGTAGGACATGTGCAATAAGTACCCATACTTATCCACTGTGTAATCTTGTAATTCTTTATTCTGTCTTATGTAAAATTCGAGGATGAATTTTCTGTAAGGGGGAGAGAATATAACACTCCTAATTTTCAAATAATTATTTTATATGTAAATATAAATATTTTAGTCTAACCCCTGGTGTTGTGGGCTTTGCGTAGGTACTTTCATTTCGTGGCAATTCAACCGTTACCCGAATCTACAAATCACTTTAGAATTGAGTCAAAGTTATAGGCTACCCCACCTTTTTTAGATGCCCCGGACACGTTTCAAGCGTTAGAATTGGCATAGGTAAACTCAAACTCTGAGTTTCTTCAATTTTGTAGTGCTGGGTTTAGAATAAAATTTCATAAAATATTTGTGAGTAGCTAAAAAATTATAATTCTTTTTATATTAGCTTAGTAATATTGCTAAGGACTATGGAGCAAAATTGTAGAATTTTTAGAGCTCATTTGGGTAGTTTTTGCAAAAAGGGTTAGTTATAAGGACTAAATTATAATTTTTCAAAATTGTGGCTGTTGACTGTTTGGATGGGCCCAGAAGGGGCCATGTGATGTGATTGAGTTGTGTGACTTGTGGATATAGAAGTGTATTTTTGAACTCTTTTGCAGGTTGGGTAAGTCCAAAGTATAGGGGGAGCTCTGCCAAATTTTTTGCATAACTTAGGGTGTCTTTGGTTCTTTTTAAGCTTATATTGAGTCAATTATGAGGTAAACCGAGGCAGCCTTCCTCCTCCTCCCAGCCACCACATTGACCTCGATTTATATCTGTGAGTAAAATATTGATTTTAATTATAATTTTGATATTATTATATGTTCAGGCGTGCCAATGCATCACTTATAAATATATATCTATGTAGTTAAACACTAGGCACATTTTATATTGCATTCTTAATTGATGAAATGCTATGGATGTTGTTCTATGGTAATTTAGAGCAGTATGCGTGTATTGGCATGCATGTGGCGTGTGGTATTGGATATGGACAGGACAAGACGGAGCTTGATTGCTGAGACCTGATCCTTTTAAGGGTAAGTCGGGGTAGGCACGGCTCGAGATGATCTCGCTGGCCCCCACATTTGTTTTATTAAGCAAAAGTCCAGCTTAAGATGTACTCGCTGGCAGAGGTTGGATTAAGAGAGCTGTATAGGGGATCAACTCCCATATATGTACTGTTTGAATATTATATAGGTATTTGAGTGCTCCAAATTACGTTTTTGTTGTTTATGATGTGATTTGTATATTAAAACTATGAAGGTGTTGCATTCCACTCTTTAGGATACATTAGCTTAGATAGCTATAGAAATTGTACTTAAAATCGGTATTTTACTCTCTGAGTCCAGTGCTTACTCCTATTCACCTATTTTTTCCAGGATGCATGAGGTCCTTTATTGAGTTCTAACCTATCTCTGTCCTTCGTAGGTCATTTAGTAATGTCTATTATGTTTTGTATAATTTTACTAAATTCTAGAACTCTGCATGTATTAGAAGTATTTTATTTGATTTGGGTCTATATTATAATGCCATGTTGGATCTGTAAATCTATTAAATGCATGTATGATTGGATTGGATAAGGGAGCTGAGCTCCATTTGATTTTATGACATTATGAGTATGTAGAGGGTGAGTTGAGCTCTCCAAATTGTTTATATATTATGCTTACAGGTCGAGTGAGTCAAAAACTCCCCGTTGGATGGTCCATGTTATAGCCGGACTCTGTCCAATTGAATTCTTGAAATTGAGCTTATTATGGGCCTTAGGATTGGGTTAAGAAATAACTAGGCTTACTACGAGCCTTAAGATCTTTAGGTTGGCCCAGGTCCTAGTGCCGGTTTGGCTCATAGGTTGGGTTATGACACCATCATCTGGAGTTTTACCTAATGAAACTTAGTAGACGTAACAATTTAATACCGCAGATCATGTTGAGGAGAATATTAATGCAGAATCTAATTTTGATGATGATTTAGATGAAAATGATGAATGCTAGTTTTGGATCTGGAGGTTCATTCAGTCAAGCAGTAGGTGAAAATGTGGGTTTAGAGAATACAAAAAATGATAATAGTCAACATAACGTGCAAAAACAAAAGAGGAAAGAGTTGTCTAATGACACTGCAACAAAGGAAAAAAAGGATAATAAGGGCAAAAAGGTTTCAGGTGCTACACAGATGACTGAAACAGTTAAAGAGCTGAAAGAAACTATAAAAGAGACTATAGAATCTAAGACTGCAACTATGTGTAGTCTTTTGGGAGATTGCCCAGGTTGTTTTATTGAAGAAGTTATGAAAGATGTATTAACTTTGCCACTTATAGAGAAATGAAGCAATATTTATTTTTTCTGCACATTGTTACTTGATCAAAAGTCAAAAAGAGAGATGTACAATACTCTCAAAAATGCAAAAACAAAGTGAAAATGGCTGCAATTTCATTTCTCATTATAGACTAATGGTGTGTGGAAGCCTTCTACTTAGTAGATGTTATTACTTGTATTTGCTATTTTTCTTATTTTTCATTGCTTGTTTGAACTCTTAATTATCAAGTTTGGCATTACAATAAAGTTTTAGTGTAATCATGAACTTTTAAAGTTAAAGTATTTAGTACTTAATATTAATTTATATATGAGGTTTATTTGTTTTTATTTTTTCTTGATAGAAATGGATGTTGTTTAGCGAATGATTTGTGATGACAATGATGATGAAGTTTGGCAGACAATCACATATGCAGTTGATATTATGTGTAACTATTTCCTGTCTTATATTCATAAAGAACCTTATATGGATTCATTCCATACAGGACTTGTATGGTTACATGAAATAATGAGAGGTAATGAGAGAAGATGTGTTAATTTATTCAGAATGGATAAAGACACATTAATAAAACTTTGTCTAGACTTAGAGCATCATTACAAATTAAAATGTTCTAAAAAAATAACTATTTTGGAAAAAGTTGGCATGTTTTTATATGTTCTCACTTTGGGAGCTTCAAATAGGTAAGTTCAAGGAAGGTTTCAGCATTTAGGAGAAATTGTTAATAGGAACTTTCATAAAGTATTAAAAGTAATGTTGTGCTTGTCAATTAATATGATAAAATTAACAGACCCCACGTTCAATAATATTCCTCATGATATACTGAATGATGACAGATATATGCCTTATTTCAAGATATATTTTTCAAAATTTTTTCTTATCTTTATATGTAGTACTATATTACAAATATCATTAAGTATTTTAATTTTAAAATCTAAACATTGGAAAAATAGGGCTACATTGGAGCAATTGATGGAACTCATGTGTCTGCTTGTGTTCAAGAAGAAAATTTGATTCGTTTTATTGGTAGAAAAGGGGTGCCTACCTAGAATATTATGGCTGCATGTAGCTTTGATATGCAATTTACATTCGTAATGGCAGGATGGAAAGGTATAACTCATGATGGACGCCTTTTCCAGTATGCTATCAATAAACAAATTTTAAACTTCCCCAAACCACCACCAGGTAAATGCGTATTTTATTTTCATTTTTCTTATTGCTTTTTTCAATTGGTCATAAAAAGGCAAGTACACAGATGTACACAAATATATACACACAAACCTTATACTATTATATATTAGTGATTTATTTTTTTAATAAAATATATTTCATATGTAGGAAAATATTATATAGTGGATACTGGATATCAACAGATGGAAGGATATCTTGCACCTTATAAAGGTACTAGATATCATTTACCTGATTTTCAATGTGGTGGAAGACCAAGGGGACTCAAATAAATTTTTAATCGTTGGCATTCATCTCTAAGATGTTACATTGAACGAACTTTTGGAGTTTGAAAGACAAAATGGAAGATATTGCGAATAATGCCTCCTTATTCATTTCATGTACAAAGAGATATAGTAGTTGTCTATATGGCATTATATAATTATATTCGAAGAAAAGCGTTGGCTAATACAGCATTTGAGCGAATAGATAAAAGTCTAAATTTTATACCACCAGATATAGTTCGTGATGCAGATAACATTCAAGTAGAAGAAAAGTAGTCAAAAAAGTGGAGCACTTCAAATGAATGCATTATGTGATCAAATCGGTCGCAGTTTAATGTTGGTAAACAATGATTATTAATTTTTTTAAATAAATATTATTTACTATAGTTTCAAATATATTTTACTTTAAAATATTTAATTTTTATTTATATATTTCAATAATAATTAAATTTGTTGAAATAATAAATTAATAATATATATTTATTTTAATAATAAAATAATTAGTAATAGATAAGAAATTAATAATTATATAATTATTTTAATAATAAAATAAATTATATGATATATAACCTTATTAGTTATTTTATATATAAACAGTAATAATTAACATAATTTTATTAAATATTTAATATTAATAAGTTATTATCGATTATTAGCTATTAGTTTAAAAAAAATAATAAAAAAAAAAAAAGAAGGAGAAGAAGAAGAAAGCTTCAAAGACCGGACGGCATTTAACTTTCACTTTTTAGTTTTTTTTTTTTTAATGCAAATTTCTTTTTACTATTTTAACATCCAAACGCCTCCAGCTTAGCAGAGTAGATACACTGAAATCTATCCTCTTATCCGCAGCCTAGCTCACCAATAGAAAAGAAAAGCCGAATGAGAAGACAAGAAACATAATCACTGTGACCGAAATAGTAGCGCATGGCATCCATACTGGGAACTTCTTCCCCAACAATTTTGGGGTCTAGGCCCTTCTCCTCTTGCCTAGCCAGGCCTTCCATTGCCTCTCTCTCCCTAACCACAGGTACATTTCTCTACTAAATAACCTAAAACCCAAATCAGTTTTCCTCTTCAGAATCCAAAATTTGGCTCATATTTCTAGATTTGATTGCATTTATATAGACCAGTTCTTGTTTCACTGTTTCTATGTGCCTGGATTCCGCACTTTTGGATTCTTCGATTTTGTTGATTAACATAGCAGGTGGGTTGTGGAGTTTTTCAGTGGAGCGTTAGTAATGATATGTTTTTCGCTTAATCCGCAGAGCAGGGTTGTGGGAAGAGGTATTGTGGGATTCAGGGCAAAAAAGGGAGGTCCCAGTTCCATGTTGCGGTTACCAATGTCGCGACTGACGTTAGCTCCGCTGTGGAGGTGCGGGTTTTTCTTTATTTTATCCTCGTTATATATATTATATTGAGATGGAGTGTTGTTGTTGTTGTTGTTGATGTCGTTGTTTTTTTTTTCCTGTATTATGTTATCTTCATTGCCTGAGAGTTGTGTAGCATTTGAGTAATATTGGAGAATATTAGGCACATTCTAGATTTTGGTTTAAAGCTTAATTTGATCAATTAGAATGCATATGGTCATGAAATACTAATACATTACTTAAAAAGACTTGTTGCAAGGTAAAAATATAAATTGCATCCACTGAAGATAAACTTTGTTTGGAAGAAATTCTGCAATTGTGCATAGCAAGAACAGTGAATAGTTCTCAAAATATGGGTAATATATATCAACTTTGAATTATTTTACCAGAAACTTGCTGCTAAGGAAAGTCAGAGGCCAGTGTATCCATTTGCTGCTATAGTAGGACAGGATGAGATGAAACTGTGCCTTCTGTTAAATGTGATTGATCCCAAGATTGGAGGTGTCATGATTATGGGTGATAGAGGAACAGGGAAGTCTACTACTGTTAGGTCCCTGGTGGATTTACTTCCTGAAATTAAGGTAGTTTTCGGTGATCCTTATAACTCAGATCCAGGAGATCCAGAGTCCATGGGTGTAGAAGTCAGGGAGAGCATCATGAAAGGGGAGGAGCTTCAAGTTGTGCTTGCCAAGATTAATATGGTTGATTTGCCGTTAGGTGCTACAGAGGATAGGGTTTGCGGTACAATTGACATTGAAAAGGCTCTCACAGAGGGTGTCAAGGCATTTGAGCCTGGCCTTCTTGCTAAAGCTAATAGAGGGATTCTTTATGTGGATGAAGTTAACCTTTTGGATGACCACTTAGTGGATGTTCTTTTGGATTCTGCTGCCTCAGGATGGAACACTGTGGAAAGAGAGGGTATTTCAATTTCACATCCTGCACGGTTTATTTTGATTGGCTCTGGCAATCCTGAAGAGGGGGAGCTCAGGCCACAGCTACTTGATAGATTTGGGATGCATGCACAAGTAGGAACAGTGAAAGATGCAGAGCTCAGAGTGAAGATAGTGGAAGAAAGAGCTCGGTTTGATAAAAACCCAAAAGAATTCCGTGATTCTTACAAGGCAGAGCAAGAGAAGCTACAGCAACAGATTGCTTCAGCTAGAACTTCTCTTTCTTGTGTGCAGATAGATCATGATCTCAAGGTAAAAATCTCCAAGGTTTGTGCAGAGCTGAATGTGGATGGATTGAGAGGGGACATTGTGACTAACAGAGCTGCAAAAGCTCTTGCTGCTCTGAAGGGTAGAGATAATGTCACAGCAGAGGATATTGCTACTGTCATCCCCAACTGTTTAAGACACCGTCTTAGGAAGGATCCATTGGAGTCAATTGACTCAGGTTTACTTGTCATTGAGAAATTCTATGAAGTTTTTAGTTGAGGGTGGCTTTAGATGTCTTTTTCTGTAATTTTTTTTTCTCATAATAGTATCTTTTTTTTTTTTTTTTGCTGTTTTTCACATATTTGCTTTTTGGTATTGTCCTATTTAAATATCCTACAATTGTGGACAGGTTGTTCCTGTTTTCATTGAGGACCTTGTACTAAATTGAAGGGAATGAATTGTATGCGTACTGATTCTGCTGTTGCCTGTTGGTTACAAAGTTGAAAGTTCACTGTTTTCATTGAATGGAGTTGATATTGCTTCTAAAGTTGCCAAAACAGCCTTTTTTTTTTCTTTTGCATCTTCTTGCAGAGTGAAATCACAAATTTTCATGCTTCCTTGCGTTTTAAACTCGTTTGTTCATCTATTAATAAATTATGAGCAAATATATTCGACAAAAACATAATATTAATACATTTTTGCTTTAAAAATATCTGGATATCAAATCTGTTACACTGGCTGAGGAGTTGCAGGGTTTAAATTTATTGTACGAGTAAGAATTTCTTTATAAATGACAATTGAGCAGTGCTAAGCAAATCTAAAGCTTGGGGGCATCTTAATGAGAAATTCCACTCCAAAATGGGGGCTCTGCTGTAATGACTCAAACTAGAGTCGGCTTTGCTGTAATGACTCAAACTAGAGTCGTTGACAGCGCTAGAGATTAGGTCAGCTTAAAGTTACTGGAACCCATAGCAAGTTTAAAGATCTGTTAATCATGAACTTATTCCATAAAATCCGCAATCCAAGCAACTCAAAGATTATTACACTATGGTATTCATGTAGGTGACTTAACGATTCAATTTTTGAACCACGACCTAAACCAGTCCGTTACCTCTGCTCTGAATATGCAGTGCCTGCTGTAGACAATTGATGCAATCCTAATCATCGTTCCAGCCATTAAAGCCCAAATCACATACGTTTGGCTCCCTGGCTCATAGTCAAAGAAATTAAGTAAACACTTTGTATCCCATCAGTTGTTTCTCCCTTTGCCCATGCGGTTCTTATCCTGCATTCATCATTCATATATGCCAATAATGAAAGTTTGACAGATATAATTTTGAAATCTAATTGAAAATGATAAAACCTTGAGAAACATTCCTACGGAAACATCAAATATTGATTCTACTTAATTGGCGTTTGGAGATGGAATGAATGCTTTCCTGTCAAAAAGTATGCCAACCACAGGAACTACTGCTATGCCACGCTGCAAACAGAATTCCAGATCTTGTTTCAAAATTAACATATAAACAACTTCTGCTCAATTAACTTCATGTGATGTTTTGAACTCGAAGATAATTTAAGTGGATAGCAAAGAGGTTTGAGAAGTTGTGGCTACAGCTCAAGTAATGAAAGGTAGGACTTCAGTAACAATACGGAATCATGGAATGATTTTAGAAGTGTTTCAAGACTCTGAACTCCATTGTGTCTCCGTCACATAGTGAACAAGTAATGATTAAAACCTTGAAACGTGGTAGATGGTTGCACCGTAAATTAGAATGATAGGTGGCGGTTGCACCGTGAATTTCCTTTTCTTTTAGGAAGAGGCATACAGTATATTGGTGCCTCTTTAAAGTCGCAACCGGATGAAAAGTCTTGAACTGGGGATCACTCAGCAACAACAAGCCCGGATCTAGCCCCACTTTTATCAGTAGACCTATTCCTGTTTGTACATAAAAGTTGGCAAAAACAGGTAAAGAATGAATCTTCCAATGAATCCCAACCTAACTGGCATTGGCAATCTTCAATTTCTCCCTGCTTCAGTAGTTCATTTTAAGAAATCTAGAGACTAGATAAACTTGAGAGATATGCCACTCCACCCGCAGAAGACTACCATATTATGCGGGACTGAAAAATCAGCAATCATGTACCCTCCACACACACTCGCAGAGAAGAGTGTTATTTGTTATCAGCAAATTGGTATTCAACATTTGCTGCCAAATAAACCAGAAAATGGTAATCTGACAGCTAACCTTGTATATTATGGACTAAAATGTGGTCTACATTTTTATGAAACTCCATATTTTTGTCACTCTTTATGAGCAAACAAGGTCTATATCTATAAGGTATGCTAACAATAAAGTATGATTTCTATAATTAACAGTGTTTCATATACTATAAACAACAAATGTCTTATACAATTAGGAGAAATAAAAAATAAAAAATGAAATACAACAGTTCAAATAACTACTGACTGAAGACACAGCTTCCTAACCAAAGAAATACATGGGACATCAAACATTTTACTGAAATAGCTCCCAGGAGAAAAAATTTCCTTATTCCTAAAGCAGTTTCAGAATCTTGAATGTACATAACTAACTCCCCACCAAGAAGTTAATGATGCTTGATCTACTTACTCCATTGTATTTGAAATTTATTGGTCCCTTCAGTTTACAATTACCTAAAAAGGTATTATGTGCTATGCTGCATACCAATCACTGTTTCAGTATTCTGAATAATTATTTTGAACAGATCAAACTAGCCTGACATGTGCGGGTTGTGGATTTTATTGCAACGGCTTGATCATTTGGAGTACAACCCACCAAATGTTTCCACAATTCTTCAATGCATCACAGTATTACTGTTTACATCTCTAGGAAATCTGAACTTCGGATTCTGCTCCACAAAAGCTGGTGGCCTCTGGTAGACCACTGATGCAGCTCTAATCAAAATCCCAGCCGTTAAACCCCATATCAAATACTTCTTCTTCTCTGTTTCATAGTCAAAGAAATGAACCAGATACTTTTCTCCCATCCATTCTCTCTCCTCTACTCTTCGATTTTCATCCTGAAACAAAACAGTTCATGCATAATACTTCATGAAGATAAACCAAAAATTGAAGCTGTTAAACAGTTAGAGGGAGAGAGAGAGAGAGAGAGAGAGAGAGAGAGAGAACAAAAAAAAAAAAAAACAAACCTTAATGAACATTTCCAATGGAGCATCAAATACTGCTTCAACTTCACCAGGATTTGGAGAGGGCTTGAATTCTTTCTTATCACGTAGTATGCCTATAACAGGAATTACTCTCAGGAGATGCTGCAAAGAAAACCAACAATTGCTAAACAGAAAAGGTAAAGATAGACGCCATTTAAATTTCAGTAGCACCTAACAAAAATATCCATAGAATATTTCATGTCATCATGTGCTAATTGGTTCCATGCAACTGTCTATTCAAACCTAAGTAATTTACATCTCAAATGTGCATCATAGTTACACAGTAACAGTAAATCATTTAAACTGAAGTAAAAACCAGGAATGTAATTAAGAATTCTGTTGCTTTTAGTTTTTTGGACATTTCCCCACAAGGGAACCAGAAAATTTCTCGACATATGAAATTAACTACTGACATGCAAAAGAAATGGAAATTTATACCAAAGTTCAGGTGGTACAAATCTAGATCAGGCAGAAGCAAGCCATGTCAAACTCAACAGAGAATGGAATGAAGAGTGTATTGTAATGAATCAAGAATGAGTTAAAGTTATCACTCTTTTCCTATGAATTTTCACGTAGAATAAACAAATATAGTATTATTCAGTATCTCTATCAATTGAATACATAATTCCCCATTAGTATATCGCTAAATAGCCAACAGATTTTCATACCTTGGACAAAAATGGTTCAAGAACAGTAACAATATCAACAAGTGCAGGATCCAACCCAATTTCTTCCTTTGCCTCTCTTGTTGCTGTGTCACCATCATCCTTGTCACCCTCCTCCGCTTTCCCACCAGGCAATGAAACTTCACCTGCAACCAGGAAAACCCATTTCTTTCAATGACCAATCATCGACTACTTCCCACATCTCAATCATCAACCACAAGTGTTACATTTCCTCTTGGTTACCAGGAGATAGAGGAAAGAAGATAGAGGAAAGAAAAAGGAATTGGAATCTGAAATCTTAATTCACAAACGAAATTGATAAAGATGTGTATCACACAATGTTGAACAACACTTAATTGAACCAAAAACTACTATGTGAAGTCGCCCTCTTTTTCAGGAGACCACCAAGTCTTCAAAATTTTTTTCTCTTTCACTTAGTTTGCAGAAATCTTTGAGTTATAACATTAGAAGGATCAACATTTAGATTCCTTCAACAATGCAGGAAAATGACAAAATGATTTGATTTCTAAAACTTACTCAGTAGCACACAAAGAATATGAATATATATAATCAAGTAGTTGTGCAAGCCTATACTAATTCAATTGGTTAAATCTTTTTACTTTTTTTTTTTTTTTTTTTTTAAGAAAATGAGGGAAAAAAATCCAAGATAAACTCTAACTTTCAATTCATTTCATTGTATTCTACTGGAAGTTTTACCTAGTCTAACAAAACAGATTGAGAATACATAAGCGCAATTGATATCAGTTGCAAAATTTCAAGAATAGAGATTAACCATCTTAATAAATGGAAATTAGGGCCCCTACGATTCAATAAAGAATTTATCACTTTGATCACAAACCAAACAGTAAGAGATCCAAAACAGAGTTAGCCACCAACAACGATTCAACTGAACTAACATTGAAGCTCCATCCTCAAATCAAGAATATCAATAGAAAATCTAATACGTCCATTAAAAATCAAAGCAAAAGAGCATCCGAAAAACCTCTAACCTGAGTGAGTAGATAATCGCGACGACCTCTTAGTTAAAATGACACGAAAATCACCAGCATCACCTTCAAAAATGCAGACCAAAACTGCAGCTCTCTTGGGCCGAAACCTTTGAGGGTCCTTAGGAATTGGGGTTGCAGATTCCTGAAAACCCAGCTGGGAGACAACTTTCCCAGCAGTTTCCTCAATGGTTTGCTCTTCAATTTCGTCTGGTGATGGGGACGGTGGCTTGTAGAGGCGGAGTTGCTGGGCTAAAGTGATGAGCCTGTTTGTGTTTGATCCACAAGAATCCATGAGTGAAAGGAATGGCGCTTTCTGGAGGGGTTGCGGTGATAATGGCAGCTTGGTTCTGAGGAGGGAGATCATGAGGCAAGGATTTTTGGCATAGTGAGAGATTTGATTTTATAAGGGAGACGGAGCTTTTGCTCTGCTCTGCTTTGATTTTCTTGAATGTTAAAATTTATAATTTATCTTATTTCTAAAATGTGAAAACTGCAATTTAGCCGCCTTTTGATTTATTGCATTTTTGGCATTCACACTTGATTTTTTTTTATTAAATTAATAAATTTTTATAATTAATTATTCTACGAAGAATTTATCAGCTTCTGTCGTAAAATTTCATTATGCCCTAAATCATTAAGTCCCGCATTTTCTTGTTCTTGCAGAGGTACAATCATAAATGCCATGACCCAAAACCAACTTCAATTTCCGGTTCTCAGTGCAGCCCCAGAATTATATAGCAAATGATTATGGACATCTGCGCAGCTGTAAATCTCATTTCTATAAATTTTATAATGGATGCATTCAATAATTATTTTCTCTTACATCTAATGGTTTTTGCTTAGGATTTTATGATAACGAAGCATTCGATGGTTTCATTTACACTAAAATAATGGTTAAGTTCTGATTGGAGAAAAGGTCAATTTGCTTTCTCATCTTAACAATAAGGTTCAATTAAAAATTAGATCAATTAAACCTTGAAGTTGATAAATTTAGTAAATTTATCCCAAACTCAAGTACATGCAGAACAAGCAATGTAAAAGGACGAATGATATTTCGATATTTTATAATTTGCTCTCTAAAATTTAGAAAATAAGTTGGTCTATCTTTGTGCTCTTCAAAAACTAAATAATGATTTGTTTAAGAGCAATAATGTAATTTATAATCCAAAATTTAGGCTCAAGGTGTGTACTATGCAACTTTGGGCAATTTGCCCTTTTGTAAGATTCTTTTTTATAACCCAGCAGAAGTTCATCTGTTGACATTGGTTTTCACTCTTCATTGAGATATGTTAATAGAGAATTTTGATACAAAAAGATAAGAATTAATGGAATTTGCAGAACCTCACAATAGGCATAAAGAATCAAACACAAAAAGTTCAGACATTGTTCATAACTTGGATTTTACATCTACAGACTCAAAACTCCAGCAATTACTCCAACAATGCTCTGTGCCTCTGCCTATTTACATTATAGAAACAAATTATTTTTCAAAAAAAAACAAAATCAGAGAAATTTTTTTGAGGTAAAAAAAGGAACAGAAAAAACACAGAAGAATGATCAGCTGAGTCCCATATCCAGGCTTTGTGTAATGTTCTGCATTGCATGCAGAAGTATATCACAATCACGCCACTCCTGTTGTACACAATCAGAAACAAACATATGGATAAAAGAATCTTCCCTTACCATGACTTGCTGAAGATTAAGCTTTCCACTTTATGTACTGGCTAGGGACTAAGATACTAACTGTTCCCCTTTAGATTTTGCTTCTTCGGTTTTAATGCTTTCTTCAAGTGTAGCACCTTTTTCAGCAGCTGAATATGACAATCTTCGGGCCTTATGATTTCCCTTGGCTTCTGCAGTTTTAATGCTTCCTTCAAGTGTAGCACCTTTTTCAGCAGCTGGATATGACAATCTTCGGGCCTTATCATTTCCCTTCCCATTGGACAAAGATGGTTTAGAAGAAACTGGGGTTTTAGCAGTTGGTGAATTGGTGTTTTTACCAGCTTTGTTTGTCTGTTTACTCTGCACTTTCTTTGGAGTGATGGACTGAGCAGGTATTCGGCTTTCCCATGGACGTGCAGCAATCCAGCGTTCCATCCAGCTCCAACCCCAATTCGCTTTGCCAAGTTCATAATTAACCAACCCAAGGTTTTGGCTAGAGTTGGCCCTCCACTGCAATTCATGGGATTTTCATTTTTTGTTTTCCAATTTCAGTAAGCCATGGTCATGCAGATAATACTTTCAGAATTAAATGATGAGGGCAAAAAAGTTACCTGATGAGAAAAGGCATATGCCATTGTTCGCTCTCGCTTAACAGCTGCTTCTTCCCTCTGATGTATTCTTGCAAGAATTTCTTCCATTGTGACGGAGCCACCGCACCATTCTACCTGTAATCCATTTGGAATAACTACGGAAATCAAAGGACTAACCGCCAGAAAATGCAGATTCGTAAGTATCCAATTTCTAATGCATAGAGAAATAAGCAAATCTCTTACTTTTTTATTATTATTCTTTTACTTTTTAAAAAATATCAGTAAAATGTCCCCATCTAAAAGCTATAACATGGGAATGACGCTATCCACATACAAAGTACAAACAGTTGTACAACTGCTATGTTAGAGAAAGGGAGCTGTGACAGGATCAAAAGTTTTCTGAATGTAGTTCCAGAGCAAACAGACAAGAGACAATAACCTTGCCTTACCAAAATCTAGGACCACATGACTGACTTTAACATCTGTTCCAGATTCTTCAACTCCATATCAATACAAATAAAATACTCTGTGCTAGGCTGTTCAATATTAAGATTTATTCTAACCTCTAGATCATGAAGCTTTGCCTCAAGTTTTAGTTGATTTTCTAATTTCTTCTGTCTTAACCGGCCTTCTGTTACCATACTTTGTCGGCGAGCTCTAATTTGGGCCTGTATTTTGCTCCATGTATGAAGACAGTTCAATGTAGTTGTAGCTTGCTTTTTAACAGAATAATTCTGGGTCAAGATCTGTAATCTTGTAGCTCCTTTCAAGCAGCGTAAAGTTTTTCTGGCCTGCATTATGAGGGGACAATTTAACCATTATTATGCATACAGTGTGCTCTGTGAGTGACTCTGTGAACAGATGCATAACCTTTTGTGTGTGTGTGTGTGTGTGTGCGCGTGCATGCACATTAGAGAGAGGGGACACACTCATGACATCAATCATCACCAATAGCCACATTCATCTCTCCTCAGTGGGAAGAATACCACGCAGAAATGTTAAGAAGTTGACAAGTTGTGATCTACAGATTGTTCATAAGCCATGTGGTTTACTGCTTATCAATTCTACATATATAGTGGCTAATTGAGTTAGGTAAAGATTCTGTTGAGAAAACCCAGCATGCCTGTAAGTGAATATGCTAGAATTGATAAATCTACATTTAGCATGAGACTAAGACAATTAAAACATGAAACTAAGAGAAAGCAGCTTATATGATGTAGCTAGGACGTACCAAATAGGCCCTGAATGCAGTTTGAATCCGAGTGGCAGCCAAGTCCTCAATAACTCCTGGATTGCCACCAGCAGAACTAGCGGACTCCTTGCGTGATTGGTTCTTCCATTTGAAGCCATTTGATTTTCCAGAAGCTGAAGACCCCTGTCTCAAATTGTAGGAACAGATGAAGTGATGTCCAAATTAATAATTACATCCTTCATTCCCCTTACGTTCAAAATTGTCATTCACTGTTAACATAGACACTGGCAGAGAATTATAGGGTTGACACTATGCTGAGAATGAGCTGATAAAGTTTACTATGTAGAACATTAATGAGATCTTGTTCTTAAATAAAAAATTAAGGCAATTGACCAAATTATAACAACCTTCACAACAGCAAACTTAGATGGATTCATTATTAAAACGAATTTTAAAAACAAAAAATTAATTAAACAAAATACCAAGTTTTGAGAATCAATACCTTCGCTTGTCTTGAACTTTCTTCCTTCACCTTTTTAAAACTAATTATTGTCTTAAACCAATCAGAAGAACCCATTCCTGATATCAGGAGCCTGTATCCAACTTAACATAAACCTGATGGCATTATTAATAAAAAAATAACCAATATTAGCATTCTGCACAGGTTCCAAGAGCTAAATATTTTTTACAGGCGAATATGCCCATAAATTATAGAATTCAGCAATTTTTATTTCATTTTCTTAGCAATCAAACAAATGCTGATCAAATTGAACCTAATGAACCGCAAATCATAAATAATTGGAAAACGATGACAATAAGGACAACAGAGGTGAAATTCTATCAGAAGCAATTAAGTTGCAGGGCTGAAAATTTCACCATCTGAGGATCCCACCTCTCGAGAAAGCATTACAATGTCATGCAGTTACACTTCAACCAATTGACAATGGAAAGTAGCTACCGATTTATAAAACAAATCTATCTTTGACCATTTCATTCTCTTACACCCAATATTAGCATTCTGCACAGGTTCCAAGAGCTAAATTTTTTTTACAGGCGAATATGCCCATAAATTATAGAATTCAGCAATTTTTATTTCATTTTCTTAGCAATCAAACAAATGCTGATCAAATTGAACCTAATGAACCGCAAATCATAAATAATTGGAAAACGATGACAATAAGGACAACAGAGGTGAAATTCTATCAGAAGCAATTAAGTTGCAGGGCTGAAAATTTCACCATCTGAGGATCCCACCTCTCGAGAAAGCATTACAATGTCATGCAGTTACACTTCAACCAATTGACAATGGAAAGTAGCTACCGATTTATAAAACAAATCTATCTTTGACCATTTCATTCTCTTACACCCAATCAAAATTCCACCTTTTTCTTTCATTCAACAAAAGGTAATCCACGAAAAAATAGCTCTATCCAAGAATGAAATATAGAACACATCACGAGAAACTAGACTGCAATAGCAAGAAGACAAAACTCTGAACATCAAACAAGAAACTGTATTTCAGTACTTAATTCCTTAAGCAACAACTAGATTGCAGACCAATCTGATTGATTCAAACTACTTCCACTAATCATTACGAACCCAGATCTCCCCCATATCTCTTGCTCAAATTGGATTTTCCAAACTAAAAAGAAGTCAACAACACGTAAAGCCCACAGAACCAATACAAGATTTTATCCAGGCGTAAAAAGAAAACGAAAGGAAAGCAGAAAAGAAAATCTGGGTGAGCAAGACATACCAGAGACGGAGTGGCAAAAGGTCGTGTAGGGACTCTTCAACAAATGGGCACTCGAGATCTTGGCGGAGAAAAAAAAAGGTGGCGACAACAGGACTTGTAGTGAAGGAGAAGGAAAGCCTGATAAAACAAATAAATAAAAGAAAAAGAAGAAAAGGTGGGTGTGGAAACGCGGATTACCATGGCCCATCACCAGCCTTTCTACCCCTCAAAATACAGTCAAGAACAAATTAATGTGGAGAATATAAAATTATAAATATATATCATAAAAAATTAAAAAAAAAAAAAATTTCTTTGCCCTTCAATCAAGGCCTCAACAACTAGTGAAGAGATTGTGATATGCGTGTGTGTGTGTGTGTGTAGTGGCAGGTTTTTTGGGTTTGAAAATTTCAGCGGAGGGATGCTCAACAGTGACGGGAGAACAAACAAACAATGACAAGTTGACAGAGATGGGTGGTTATTTGTCTTGCCAAGTTCATTGCTTTTGCTTCATTAAAGGATTTTATTTTTCTTTTTTTTTTAAGTTATTTCATTTAAATATAATTTTTTTAAAAAAATTTATAATTAATCTAATTAATTTGCCATTAAGATTTAAAAGACTAGGTACAAAAGTAAAAAGGAATAATTATTAGTCTTATTTAGAAATTAATAAAGAATTAAATTAATTTTTAATTGATTATAAAAATTAATTTTTAATTTAATTAATATTTATTTTTTTAGATTAAACATCAATCTTATGGCTAGAAGTATAATTAAAAAAAACACATTTTTCTTTTTATATCACTCTTTTTTTTTTCACTTATTTCATTTTTTCCATCTTCAAAAACACTTTATTTCCTTTGACAATAAGACGTTAGGATTTTTTTTTTTTCAATTCTATTATTATAAAAATATTTTAGAATGACTATAAATTTTTATGAAAATTTTGGATATTTATTATATTATTAGTTGAAAAAAATGGAGATATAATTTTTTTAAAAAAATTTCTTTTGCTGTCTAATTAATTTATATTTTAGTAAATATTCTTTTTTTTTTTTGAGAAAAATTCTCTAGTTAGTAGAAATTCTTTAATGGAATTATATTTTTTATAAAAATCTATAAATCAATGTAACAGTAGATATTTTTAACTATATTAACCTAAAATTGTCCTTTTTTTATACACCAATCAAAAGTTGTGGACATGATTTACACTCATTTTTTTTTTATTTGCAGTAAAAAATAATTCTAATATTTATTATCAAAATATAATAATCAATATTTATAGCCTTTTATTTAATTTTTCTTATTATTATGCTCTATTAAACACAATTAATCATTATACCGTTAATTATATTTTACTTCTTTAATAGTTATTCGTTTAGACTTTCAATTTTTTTTTTTTTGTACTTGTATCAAATGTATATTTAAATAGCAAATTTAAATTAAATCCTATAATTTAATTTAACTCTCTCCCTTAAATAATTCATAATAAAGTTATAATTGATAATTACATACTAAGAGGAAATTATCCTCGTTTGGTTGCTTTTTCAGACTATCTGAAGGATTTGCTGCTCATCGGTTTTTTCCCGCTTGAATCCCCTGTCTAGTGTGGTGGTTTACCCTCCAAATTAAACAAGTAATATATGAGAAATTATTAGGTGCATCCGATGTATATAAACAATATCTCCCAATCATGTGGGATAGAAATGGTTCATTTTTTTGTGAGAGAGAAAGTATTATTTTTTAATATTCTGGGTATATCTAATAATTAACCGTAATATATATTTATATCTATATTTTATGAAGACGCATGTGACCAAATTAAACTTAGAAATAACCTCCACAAATAAAATCACAAATTATGTTATTAAATAAGACTTAGGCCTTCAATTTTTAATAGTATTAAAAGCCTTAACCATTGCTTTTTTTTTTTTTTAAAGAAGAATATAAGAAAATTAGAAGCATAGGACTTCAACCTCCAGAATACATAATCTTGCATGAATTGAAAGGATATACTTTCTTTTTTTTATTTTATTATTCTAAACAATTGTTAGTTGAGAGAATATGTATACCATTTTATATAATTGACAATTAATAAAGCTTGCAATGTTGGCAATTGGAATGATAAGAAAAGAAAAACATAAATGATGAATTATTTATGAGATTCTTTATAATTTTTATGAATGGCATTGGTGGCAGAGCCAGGATTCATTTGATTATTGCCTTGGACTGTTGGAGTTGGCCATGGTGGTAATGTGGGCCGTCGGATTACGATTGGTACGGCCGTTTGTGCGCCGTTGATAGGTTAAAAAATAAAAATTTATTAGATAAGAGAAAAATTCTTAGTTGTATTCAGTATAAAAATTATATTATACACCCAATTAATTAGAAATTAAAAAATGATATTTTATAAGATCAATTAAAAGGAGTATAAGAAAAAATGCAAACAAAATGGTCCCGGCGGGGCTCGAACCCGCGACCTTCGGCTCATAAGACCAACGCTCTAACCAACTGAGCTACGGGACCACTTGCTCATTATGTTTTTTAGTTCAAGAAAATGACAGCATGACCGCTCCTTTTCCCCCATGGCTAGAGAAATTGAAATCTGAAAAATACTTGTCTATATTCATTCAATTTATAAATAACATATTAATTAAAAAATAATAAATTTTATATAAAAATATTTATTTTGAATTTTGTATTAATTCATCCACTAAAAAAATTATCTATTAATATATATATACACATTTAAATGTTGACCGGTGGAGGCATTGACGAGGCAATGGCAAAAGTCATCTTTGTATAATGACGGATTACGTGATATTAATTAACTATTACTACCGTACGCCGTTGGATCTTGACTATATTACATTATTTATGACTTTTTTTTAAATTAATTCTTATTAAAATCAAGATATTATATATGTGTCTTATATATTTATATTTTAATTTATAATAAATAAAATTTAAGTAAAAATTTTTTTATAATTTATATTATTATATAACTTATTGAATTCAAATATTAAAATAATGACTACATATATTTTTATTTTGTCGAATAATTAATAATTAGTTAAATATAATATAAATATTTTTTTAATTTATTTACTTATAATTAAAATTTAAATTCAAAATTTTGTAACCCTATAAATGATTTTAATATATTGTTAAGCTAAAACTCTTAACCTGTATATAAATAAACATGTAAATATCCTTGAAACCATACCAATAATATTTTTTCAATTTTAGCCCTTGAAAATGAAAAAATTTTGAAATTCAATATGTATAGTTACCACTATTGCACCATAACTATTGATTATGCCGAGTCGATCATAATCGATCATTAGAGTGAATTTATAGTATATATAAAAATTGCTCTGAATAAATTGTTTTTGAAAATAATTGGAAATATATATATATATATATATATATATAAATATGGTTTTGTGAAGTCAAACTTGAGAAAGATTTAGGTGCAAGAATTTCCAACTCCAACAGACTTTTCACACGCAGATTTCAACAGTTCACATTGTCATACGTAAACAATTAATACATGCTTGACTTCAATGAAAATTTAGAATGATCAAACAAATTCTATAGCCAGCAATTAACCATAACCATGGGTTCCAAGGACGATGATAAAGATGAACTTGGAGATAGCCAGAAGATCATGCTCGCGGCGATCTTTTCTTTATTCGCGGTGGTGTTGCTGATAGTTTTTCTCCAACTTTACTGTAGATATCTCCTAAACCGCCAAGAAAGGAGGCGACGCTCCGCCCTTCATCGCCAAAACAGGCAAATTGGACCAGATATGGAGTCTAATGTTACCGTCGAACCACCTAAGGTAGGGCTTGACCCTTTGATCGTAGCCTCGTTTCCGACGGTTGCATATAAGCCGACCAACCAGCAAGAGCTTAACCACGGTGAACCCATAGAGTGCTCAGTTTGCTTGGGAACCATAGTGGAAGATGCCATGGTTAGGATTTTACCAAACTGTAAGCACATGTTTCATGTAGAGTGCATTGATATGTGGCTCGGATCAAACACTACTTGTCCAATATGTCGCACTGTGGCTGAGCCAAGGGTCCAGCCAGTGGAAAGAGAGTTGGGTAGTAGTGAGGTTCAGGCCCAGGTCCAACCCTCAGCTCCACCCTTGGCCGGTGGATCAGGATCTCTATTTGGCTCTTTTCGATGGATGGTTACTAGGGAGAGATCGTCAAGAGCTCGAAGCTGTGGAGATGAAGTTGGCGTGGAAGATCTGGAAAGGGTGTGAATGTTTATGTACGTGGGATTATGGTAAATATTGTAGTTTTCAAAGAATGGTTCTTAATCATAGTTTTGCTATAATATTTCTGGTTCTGTATTTCTTGAGAATATTTTTCTGGTTCTGGTCAAGGGATTGAGATTGCTGTTGCAGCTTTTGGTTTAACTGGATTATAATTTTGCTATTCATTATAAAAGTATACACTTATTTTAATTAGATTTTCAGCGATTTATGGTTAATTTTCTATGGATTATTTTTTTATTAATTACTCTTCCACTTGTTACAATTGGTCGCAATGAGTTTTATCTGACAGTATAGCTAGAGGAGAAAACCTAATATATGAACATATAAGGGTAGCCACCAATTCCAACCGGAATCATCAGTTTAAATTTTTTAAAATTAGGGATTTGAGATTGAATTGTATGAAATTTCTTTTTTTAATTTCAATTCAGTTCATTCTGATTTTAATTTTATTTATTGGTGTTGTCAAAAAAAATTATATTTTTTTTAAAAGAAAAAAAGATTAATTTAGCCTTGGAATGAATTAGACCAATCAATTTTGGTCTAATTTCTATGGGTTCTAATCACGAATTAGACTAAATCAGTTCCAGTTATACACCCAGCTGTAAGGCCTGGGAAGTACCTTGAAGCAACAAGACAACCAAAGCGAGAACACAAGGCCCACATTGTCAAACAACTGAAGCCCAATTAAGATTAAATTTGCACGAATGAATTAGTAACTGATGCAAATTATTCCTGTGATTAAATTGAAATAAAAATTTTGCTATGTTATATTTTGAATATTAAGTGTTAATTTTTATTAAATTATAATTAATAAAATGCATCATTCTTACTTGAGCCTCAAATAATTTTTTTGACAATTTATTATTTTATCTTAAAAACATGGATTAAATCATCCACATGCGTCGACTCGAATTCATAATTTTCTAATTTGTGAAATAAAAATAAAAATATATATTCAAAAAAAAGCAAGGAACCTATGTAATTACAAAAAGTTACATTGCCATACAAAGTGTCACGACCCAACCTAGGGGCCGGACCGGCACTAGGACCTAGGCCAGCCTAAAGCCCCCGAGGCCCGTAGTAAGCCTAACTATTCATTAACCCAACTCTAAGGCCCATTTGGGCCCAATTTCAAGAAATCAACCAGACAGAGTCCGGCCATAAAATGGACCTATCAACGGGGAGTTTTTGACTCACACGACCTGTAAACACAGTAAATACTCAATTGGGGAGCTCAGCTCACCCTCCACATACTCATTAGCATAAAAATAAATGGGAGCTCAGCACCCTCATCCAATCCATCAAACATGCATAGAATATTAAGTTTACAGATCCAAAATAATAATTTAGTTTACAGATCCAAATTAAATAAACATTTCTAACACATGCGGAAATTCTAAGATTTAACAAGTTTATACAAACATTAATAATCGACCTGCGATGAAGAAAGCAGGTTAACCTCAAAAATATCCTCCTGTGGCCTGGAAAAATATTGAACAGGAGTGAGCGTTGGACTCAGAGAGTAAAATATCAATTTTAACCATAATCTCTATAACTATCTAAAACTAATGCACCCTGTGGAGTGAAATACAGCATCAGCAATAAATTCACATCATAACAGCAAAAAGGTAATTTGGAGCATTCACGCACCCAGCAATATTAATCATATATATATGGGAGCTGATCCCCTATACAGCTCTCTTAATCCAATCAGTACAAATAAGAACTCAGCTCGGACTTCCACTTAATAACCAAATCGGGGTCCCAGCGAAGAACTCAAGCCGTGTCTACCCCGAAGGACCGAGTCCCAGCGAAGATCTCAAGTCGTGTCTACCCGTCCTATCCATAGTTCACACCACATCACACGCACGCCAACGCACGCACACTGCTCCAAATTACCACAACAACATACATGGCACTTTCACAGTTATGAATGCAACATAAATCGTGCCTAAAGTTTATCTACATAGATATATGCATATAAGTGATGCATGGGCATGCTTGAACATATAATAATAGTGAAATTACAATTAAAATTAATATTTTACTCACAGACTTGACAACGGTCACTGTGATGGCTAGGCGGAGAAAGAAGACTGTCCCGGCTCACCTGACAATTACATTACAATTATTTAATATAAATGACTCAATAAAATCAAGAAAAGACCAAATACGTCCTAAGTCGTGCCGAAAATCCGGCAGAGTCTCCCCTATATCTAGGACCTACCCAACCTGCAAAATGGCTCAAAGCACACTTCTATATTCACAATCCATATATCCACAACTCAATCACATCACACAGCCCCTCCTGGGCCCATCAAATCAGTCATCCATCACAATATGTAAAATTTCAATTTAGTCCTTATAATTGATTATTTTTACAAAAACTACCCAAACAAGCTCTAAAAATTCTAAAACTTTGCCCCGCGGTCCTTAGCAATATTACTAGGCTATTGCAAAAAGAATCATAATTTTCTGAGCTATCAAGAATATTTTATGAATTTTTAATCCTATTTAAGCACCAGAAAATTACGAAAAAGCAAGGTTCGGGTTTACCTTTGCCGATTCCGACTTCGGGAACGCGCTCGAGACATCTGACAATGGGGGGGGGTAGCCAAAACCTCAGTCCAATTCGGATACTTTTCCGGTAACAGGTCTGTTTGGCCGGAAATTCACAGACCCGATCAACTGTCGAATTTTTGCAAATTGAGGATACCTACACGAAGCCCACAACACGGGGGTTAGTACATAAATTTTTCAAAATTTTCTAAGCTCATTTAATGCTCGGAAAGACACTGCGAAGTTCCGTGGGATTCACCGAAAAACGGTGTCGGAAAAATTCGAAATTTATGTCGCCGTGAAGCTCTCGACGAGTGGAGCGCTCTGGTACTCTCGGTTTTCTTGTGGGGTTCACGGTTTGTGAGAAATCTAGCCCGAAAGTCAAAATGGGCTAAAATTTCCCGGACAAAAATTGGACAAACCGCTCGATGGATTTCGGTGTTCTTGGTGTCTATGGAAAGCTCTCGACGAGTAGATGAGTTTAGATACAAGACCCGATCCGATTGGTGGCCGGATCCGTCGGATTTTGGCCGGGAAGGTGAACAGTCGTGCGCGCGCTGCGCGTCGCTTTTGGAGCCGTTTTCCAGCGTTCCAGGAGGCGCCGGCCGTGGGGGAGGGCTGAGGCTGCGCGTCGGCGAGGTGGGGAGGCAGGGGAGGTGGCGGCGCGGCAAGGGGAGGAGGGAGGAGAGAGAAAAGAGAGAGAGAAGGGGAGGAGGTCGGACGCGCGCGGGGAAGGGAAGAAGAAAAAGAAAAGGCCGGTCCGATTCGACCGGTCCGATCCGGTCCGGTTCTATTCGGCCGGTTCGATTCAGGATACAAAATTTTTAAATTTTTACTCTGCCTCGGGACCGAAAACGAGGTCTAAAAATTCCGAAAAAATTCCAGAAAACTTAGAAAAATTCATAGATTCCAAATATATTTTTAGTTTTGCCATGTAGTCTTTAAATTAATTTTTAAAAATCATCAAAGTTTATATTTTCGGAAAATTAAACCCGATTTTTAAAATCCGAAAAATCTCAAAAAAATTCCTAAAATATAAATAAAATTAAAGTACCAAAAATGCTCATAAAATAATAAAATTTAAAATTTTGGGGTGTTACATTCTTCCCCCCTTACAGAAAATTCGTCCTCAAATTTTTACACAAGGCAGAATAAAGCACATGATTATACATTGAACAAATAAGGGTATTTGCTACGCATGTCCCGTTCTGACTCCCAGGTGCACTCTTCCACCGACTGACTCCTCCACAAAACCTTAACCATAGGGATCTGTTTGGATCTTAGCTGTCTCACTTGGTAGTCTATTATGGCTATAGGTTGCTCCTCAAATGTCAAGTTCTCTTTTAGCTCTATTACATCTGGTTGTAGTACATGAGAAGGATCTGGAATGTATTTCCTGAGCGTGGAGATGTGAAATACGGGATGAACGTGAGAAAGGTTGGGTGGTAGCTCCAATCGGTAGGCAACTGCTCCAACTCTATCAGTAACCTCAAAAGGTCCAATATACCGAGGTGCCAACTTGCCCTTCTTTCCAAATCTCATCACTCCCTTCATCGGATAAACCTTCAGGAATACATAGTCGCCTACTGCAAACTCCACATTCCTTCGTCTAGGGTCTGCATAACTCTTCTGCCTACTGAAAGCTGTTTTCAATCGTTCCCTGATTAAGGGAACTATCTCTGAAGTGTACTGCACTAGGTCTACATCATGCACCTTTGCTTCTCCTATTTCCGTCCAACACAGAGGAGACCTACACTTTCTTCCATATAGTGCCTCATAGGGTGCCATCCCTATGCTGGAATGGTAACTGTTGTTGTAGGCAAACTCCACCAAAGCTAGTTGATCATCCCATTGACCTCCAAAATCCAAAACACTCATGCGAAGCATGTCTTCCAGTGTTTGGATTGTCCTTTCGGACTGTCCATCTGTGTGAGGGTGGAAAGCTGTACTAAAGTTCAACTGTGTGCCAAGTGCCTCCTACAACTTTCTCCAAAATCGATAAGTGAACTGGGGCCCTCTATCAGATATTATGGAAGCTGGAACTCCATGTAATCTGACTATTTCTCGAATGTAGAGTCGAGCGTACTGTGCCACAGAATATGTAGTCTTCACAGGCAAGAAGTGAGCTGATTTGGTTAGACGGTCTACAATTACCCATATCGAATTATATCCTCACGTGGTACGAGGCAACCCAGTCACAAAATCCATAGTAATCATTTCCCACTTCCATTCTGGGATAGGGAGCTCTTGCAGCTTCCCTGACGGTCTCTGATGTTCAAACTTCACCTTCTGACAAGTCAAGCACTTGGACACAAAATCTGCTATGTCTCTCTTCATGCCATTCCACCAATAGCTATCCTTCACATCATGGTACATCTTGGTGGAGCCTGGGTGGACATTGTACAGGGTATAGTGTGCCTCTTGCATGATTTCATTTCTCAGATTGTCCACATCGGGCACACATATCCTATAACCTTGCATAAGGGTGCCATCATTGGCAAACGCGAACTCACCACCTTCACCTTGCTGTACTCTTTCTATGATCTTCATCAATTGTTGGTCTCTATGCTGGGAAACTCTAACTCTGTCCCGCAAGTCTGGCCTCACTGAAAAATGAGCCAACAATACCCCATCATCTGAAAGATCTAGGATTAAACCTTGATCCATTAACTCATGTACTTCCCGAATCAACGGTCTCTTCTCCACTGAAATGTGTGCCAAACTGCCAGAAGACTTCCTGCTCAAAGCATCTGCCACTACATTGGCCTTCCCAGGGTGGTACTGGATGGTGCAATCATAGTCTTTCAGAAGCTCCATCCATCTCCTCTGTCTCAAGTTTAAATCCCTCTGTTGGAAGATGTACTTCAAACTCTTGTGGTCGGTGTATATCTCGCACACTTCACCATACAGGTAGTGTCTCCAGATTTTTAGTGCAAAGATTACAGCCGCCATTTCCAAATCATGAGTGGGGTAGTTCTGCTCATGCCTCTTCAGCTGCCTTGAAGCATAAGCCACTACCTTTCCATTCTGCATCAAAACACACCCTAAGCCAACTCGAGGCGCCACAAAGACACCTGTATCCTTCACCACTCATAGGTAGTGTCAACACAAGGGCGGTGGTTAGACACTCCTTAAACTTCTGGAAGCTCTTTTCACAGTCATCTATCCAAATGAATGGAACATTCTTCCGAGTTAACTTAGTTAAGGGAGCTGCTATCCTGGAAAAATCTTGCACAAAACGCCTATAGTAGCCAGCTAAACCCAGAAAACTTCGCACCTCGATCGGATTGTAGGCCTAAGCCAATCGCCATTCTGACTTCAATTTTCTTGGGATCCACTTGAATGCCGTCACTAGAAACCACGTGTCCCAAGAATGAGATGCTTTCTAGCCAAAATTCACATTTTGAAAATTTGGCATATAGCTGGTGCTCCCTTAAAGTCTGCAACACCATTCTCAAGTGCCACACGTGTTCTTCCTCGGTCCGAGAGTATACCAAAATGTCATCTATGAATACGATGACAAAACAGTCCAAAAATGGCTTGAACACCCTGTTCATCAAGTCCATGAAGGCTGCTGGTGCATTAGTGAGTCCAAAAGACATCACAAAGAACTCATAATGACCATATCTTGTCCTGAATGCCGTTTTGGACACGTCCTCATTCCTGATTCTTAACTGATGGTAGCCTGATCGCAGGTCTATCTTGGAAAAGAATCTAGCCCCTTGAAACTGATCAAACAGATCGTCGATCCGAGGAAGTGAATACTTGTTCTTCACAGTCACCTTGATCAGCTGTCTATAGTCAATGCACAACCTCAATGACCCATCCTTCTTTCTCACAAATAGAATGAAGCACCCTGTGGTGAAGTGCTCGACGTATGAAACCTTTGTCCAACAACTCCCGTAGTTGCTCTTTTAACTCTTTCAATTCTGGGGCCATCTGTAAGGTGGCATTGATATGGGGTTTGTACCCTAACAACATCAATGCGTAACTCTATTCCCTTCTCGTGGCAACCCCGAAGCTCTTCAGGGAAGACATCCATGAATTCTCTGACAACAGGAACATTTTCTATGTTGGCACCTTCTACAGATGTATCTCTCACCAATGCCAAATACCCTTAGCATCCACGCCTCAACATTTTTCTAGCACTAATTGCTGACACCAAATTATATGGAGCCACGCTCCTGTCACCATCAAAGCTAAACTCTTCCACACCAGGTATGTGGAAATGCACCTTTTTTTTCCTGCAGTCTAAAGTGGCATAATGAGTTGCCAACTAGTCCATCTCCAAAATTACATCAAAATCAATCACTGGTAGAGGAACCAAGTCTGCTGGGAGGATCTTTCCATTCACTACTACTGGGCTACCCGGAAAAACCATATCTACATCTATGTTGTCACTAAGTGGGGTAGCTTCTGACAAAGGGTATTCTAAAGTGGTAGAGTTTCTACCCAATCTCATGGCAAACACAGGGGAGACAAATGAGTGCGTAGCACCCGGATCTATCAAAACACGAGCCTCATAGGAACAGACTAGAAGAATACCTGCCACAACTGCATTTGAAGCTTGAGCATCCCGGTGGGTCAGGGTGAAAACCCGAGCTTGACCCCTACCCTGAGTGGCAGAACCCTCGACATCGACTTCTACCTCCGACCGCCTCCAAATCCACGTTCCCCTTGTCCTCGCCTCTGGCCATCGAATCGATCGCCGCCATGCCGAAGCACCCGGATACAACTGACGAGGAACATTTGCAACAGAACCTTGTGACCCCATCTATGGCTCACTGAACACGGGGCATTCCCTAGCAAAGTGACCTGGTTGGCCACACCTGAAGCATACTCTTGAACCCATCATACAAGGTCCTGAATGTCCTCTTTCACACTGTGCACAAGGTGCCAAGGAGGATCCTGAACCAGACCCAGAACTACTGTACCCTGAACTGTGACCACTGCTGGATCCGCACCCTGGTTTGAACCCTCAGGATTTGTGTCTAAAACCACTCCTCTTATTCCTGCTTCTTCCTCTGTAATTAGTTTGGCCACCACTATCCGTAGTACCCATGTGTGGAACACCTGAAGAACCCTCTGCTTTGTTTTTCTTTGCCCTTCTGCTGTCATCCACAGCATAGCTAATCTCAATCTGTCTGGCTCGATCAACTACCACGTCAAAAGACTGATCAGACATCATGGCCAGGTTTGCATACCTCCTGTCAAGCCCCTTTAGGAACCTCTTCACCTTCATAGTTTCTGTAGATACTGCAGTAGGGGCATACCTGCTCAACTCCAGAAATTCTATAGCATATTCATCTACAGACCTACCATTCTGTCTTAAGGCCTCAAAGGCCCACTGCTTTTGATCCCTGAAGCTTTCTGGCACAAACCGATTGATGAACAGTTCCACAAACTGAGTCCACGACAAACCCTCCATCCGAGGTAATATGTAGTCATTCATCCATTGTCTAGGCATAGGCCCCATAATATGCTGCATACACTCTATAAGTCTTCTGTCAGTCAACTGCAGCTCTGTTCCTGCCTGTCTGCAGGAATCCAAAAACCGATATGCATCATCAGACACATCATAAGTACCAGGCACCAATTTCTTGAAATTTATTATCTGTTTGTAAGGTTCCCCTCTTGGTGCGGTGGACTGCTGCTCCTGTGGAGGGTGGACCATATATTGCGCTATCATATCGATGGTTCTCTGTAACCCAGCTAGAGTAACTGCCATAGGGTCCATGGGACCCTGTGCCATGAAAGACTGATCATGAACTGTTGGCAGCTGCTCTTCTACTTGAGCAGCTCTAGGCCTCCTACCCCGCCTCCTCGGGGCAGGCACCTCATCTTGTGCTGAAACCTCGTCAGGCACATCTGGTTCTGGTGCAGTGGCAGCTCTCCTGCTTCTACGCATTTTCCTGAAATTTAGCAGCATTAGCCCACAAAATTCAAAACTGCACGTTACACAGCTCTATGACTCATATTTACACACAATATATAGAGCAGAAACTATAAGCAAAGATGACAATGCAAGATGAATATGGACCCTAAGATGACTCCTAATAGACTCTTCCCAACACTTTAGACAAACAATCCCTAAGAATCTGAAGCCTAAGCTCTGATACCACATTTGTCACGACCCAACCTAGGGGCCGGACCAGCACTAGGACCTGGGCCAGCCTAAAGCCCCCGAGGCCCGTAGTAAGCCTAACTATTCATTAACCCAACTCTAAGGCCCATTTGGGCTCAATTTCAAGAAATCAACCGGATAGAGTCCGGCCATAAAATGGACCTACCAACGGGGAGTTTTTGACTCACCCGACCTGTAAACACAGTAAATACTCAATTGGGGAGCTCAGCTCACCCTTCACATACTCATTAGCATAAAAATAAATGGGAGCTCAGCTCCCTCATCCAATCCATCAAACATGCATAGAATATTAAGTTTACAGGTCCAAAATAATAATTTAGTTTACAGACCCAAATCAAATAAACATTTCTAACACATGCGGAAATTCTAAGATTTAACAAGTTTATACAAATATTAATAATCGACCTGCGAGGAAGAAAGCAGGTTAACCTCAAAAATATCCTCCTGTGGCCTAGAAAAATATTGAACAGGAGTGAGCGTTCGACTCAGAGAGTAAAATATCAATTTTAACCATAATCTCTATAACTATCTAAAACTAATGCACCCTGTGGAGTGAAATGCAGCATCAGCAATAAATTCACATCATAACAGCAAAAAAGTAATTTGGAGCACTCACGCACCCAGCAATATCAATCATATATATATGGGAGCTGATCCCCTATATAACTCTCTTAATTCCAACTGTGCCAGCGAAGAACTCAGCTCGGACTTCCACTTAATAACCAAATCGGGGTCCCAGCGAAGAACTCAAGCCGTGTCTACCCGTCCTATCCATAGTCCACACCATATCACACGCATGCCAACGCACGCACACTGCTCCAAATTACCACAAAAACATACATGGCACTTTCACAGTTATGAATGCAACATAAATCGTGCCTAAAGTTTATCTACATAGATATATGCATATAAGTGATGCATGGGCATACTTGAATATATAATAATAGAGAAATTACAATTAAAATTAATATTTTACTCACAGACTTGACAACGGTCACTGTGGCGGTTGGGTTGAGGAAGAAGGCTGTCCCGGCTCACCTGACAATTACATTATAATTATTTAATATAAATGACTCAATACAATCAAGAAAAGACCAAATACGTCTTAAGTCGTGCCGAAAATCCGGCAGAGTCTCCCCTATACCTAGGACCTACCCAATCTGCAAAATGGCTCAAAACACACTTCTATATTCACAATCCATATATCCACAACTCAATCACATCACACAGCCCCTCCTGGGCCCATCAAATCAGTCATCCATCATAATATGTAAAATTTCAATTTAGTCATTATAATTGATCATTTTTGCAAAAACTACCCAAAAAAGCTCTAAAAATTCTAAAACTTTGCCCCGCGGTTCTTAGCAATATTACTGGGCTATTGCAAAAAGAATCATAATTTTCCGAGCTACCAAGAATATTTTATGGATTTTTAATCCAATTTAAGCACTAGAAAATTACGAAAAAGCAAGGTTCGGGTTTACCTTTGCCGATTCTGACTTCGGGAACGCGCTCGGGACGTCTGACAATGGGGGGGTAACCAAAACCTCGGTCCAATTCGGAGACTTTTCCGGTAACGGGTCTGTCTGGCCGGAAATTCACAGACCTGATCAACTATCGAATTTCCGCGAATTGAGGATACCTACACGAAGCCCACAACACAGGGGTTAGTACATAAATTTTTCAGAATTTTCTAAGCTCATTTAATGCTCGGAAAGACACTGCGAAGTTCCGTGGGACCCACCGAAAAACGGTGTCAAAAAAATTCGAAATTTATGTCGCCGTGAAGCTCTCGAAGAGTGGAGCGCTCTGGTACTCTCGGTTTTCTTGTGGGGTTCACGGTTTGTGAGAAATCTAGCCCGAAAGTCAAAATGGGCTAAAAATTCCCGGGCAAAAATTGGACAAACCGCTCGATGGATTTCGGTGTTCTTGGTGTTTATGGAAAGCTCTCGACGAGTAGATGAGTTTAGACACAAGACCCGGTCCGATTGGTGGCCGGATCGGCTGGATTTTGGCCGAGAAGGTGAACGGTCGTGCGCGCGCTGCGCGTCGCTTCTGGAGCCCTTTTCCGGCGTTCTAGGCGGCGGCCTGCCGTGGGGGAGGGCTGAGGCGGCGCGCCAGCGAGGTGGGGAGGCAGGGGAGGTGGCGGTGCGGCAAGGGGAGGAGGGAGGAGAGAGAAAAGAGAGAGAGAAGGGGAGGAGGTCGGACGCGCGCGGGGAAGGGAAGAAGAAAAAGAAAAGGCCGGTCCGATTCGACCAGTCCGATCCGGTCCGGTTCGATTCGATCGGTTCGATTCAGGATACAAAATTTTTGAATTTTTACTCTGCCTCTGGACCGAAAACGAGGTCCAAAAATTCCGAAAAAATTTCAGAAAACTCAGAAAAATTCGTAGATTCTAAATATATTTTTAGTTTTTCCACGTGGTCTTTAAATTAATTTTTAAAAATCATCAAAGTTTATATTTTCGAAAAATCGAACCCGATTTTTAAAATCCAAAAAATCTCAAAAAATTCCTAAAATTTAAATAAAATTAAAATACCAAAAATGCTCATAAAATAATAAAATTTAAAATTTTGGGGTGTTACATAAAGAATTGTATCTATACAAAGAGTTATATTCATTTGCCAAAATATGTAATTGGATAAAGAGATATAATTATTTTTAATAGTTACATGCATGAAGAGATGTATTTATTAGTTAAAAAGTTGGCATGCTTTGAGTAATATATATAAGAGCATTACAAGTCATTTATAATAAGTAGCAAAAAGACAAATAAGTGTATATTTTTATGTGTATGAATTTGGCCTGATTCTTAATATTTAGAGGCTCTTATTTTAAATAAGTTGTGAAGTAATTTATTTTTACAAATAAGATATACATCTAGACTGAATTAATTTATATATTTTATTATAAATATGTGATTATATAGTAGACTATTAATACAAATATTATAATAGAGATATTAGGGTTGTATGAGTATGGGTTGGAAACCATTCCATATACCATATTTATAATTTTCTTCATTTGTATTTCTTTTTTCTATAAATTTCTACATAAATTATTGTGTTCATAGAATAAATATGGTCAATTTTTATCTTATGTTTATTCTTATGAAATTTAGGTAAAAATATTTTATAAATAAATATGTAAATGTCTATTTATAAAAATTTTCTAAGATTTTTGAAGATTAAAATAGAAATATTAATAAATAAGATAAATTTTGCCTATGTAAAAAAGGAAAATTCAAAAGAATAAGATATATAGTTAATTATGAAATTTTTATTAAAGTCTAAGGTTTAAAAAAATTTATGAATGGGTAAAAATTCATATATAAAAAAAATGAGAATTTAAAAATTTTGAGTTAATTAAGGAAATTTTAAAAAATTTGGGGATAGATGAAAAACTTTTTAGAACATTTGAGGTATGTGAATTTCTAATGTATTGAAAATTGATTTAAAAAAGTCATTTTATTATTATAAAATTTTTATAATTAAAATTTGATAAATTATATTTAAAATTAAAGTTTAAAGGTTTCTAGTAAATATATATATTATCAAGAAGAGGGTTATTGTTAGGGAGGAATGAAATTTGAGAAAATTGGAAAGAGATTTTAGGGAGGCAGACTTACACATAGATAAGCTGCACATAATCTTAATATAGTTATTGTATAAAAAAAGAATTTAAAAAAAAAAAATCTTATGTGGAATATTTTATATTTATGAATTCAATCTAAACATGCATGCATGGATATCAATTTAGAATTAAATTAAATGTGCAACAGTTGGATTAACCATATTTTGGATATATATATATATATATATATAATTTAGGTAAAAATTTAATCTATATCATCTATAAAATGATGCATGCTAAGTGAACAAACTTGAAAAACATGATAAAAAAAAAATCTCTCTCTGTTGGCACATTAATCAATTTGAGCTTGGCTGAAATTGAAATCTGATATTTTCATATTTTTAGAACATGAAAGTGACAAGTAACTTTGGGCTACTGGTAGAAGAAATTTGAATATGACATGTACCGTTGATTTCCTCTAAAAGGGTAATTACATTACATCACTATGAAACTATTTTTAGATATCTAAAGCCTTAAACTGATAATTTGGCCTGTCTGCAGCTATGATCAATTAAAGGGTTTCATTTGGGATCCTCTTCATGTCAGACAAAATTGTAATCTTCAAAAACCCATGTGATTCAACCTACTAACTTAACCAAATTTGCCTTATAATTTACCCTATATATATATGCTATAAAATTCAAATTTATTCAAAATCTTTTAGATCATTTCCATGTCAAGTAAATAGCTTGTAATTTATATAGAATGTTCATCTTAATTAAGAACTGTGTACAGCAGATGATTGGTAAAAGATTCATGTAGTAAAGGTTTGCCAGCCTGTGGATTGCCTTATCAAATGAGATTTTCTTTGTTTATATTTTTACTTCAATGTTGTATTTCCATTTGCTTCCTTTTTAATTCAGTAGTAGGCATATTACAGTACATACCAAATGGGTATTTTGCATATGTCATAGTGATCCTAGAGCATGATGATATTGAAGCTTTAGTTTGTGAGGATGAGCTATATGTTTAGCCTTTTGATTTAGTGCTACATTCATCATAATTTCAAAAGATAATGGAATGAAAAATCAAAATTAATATCTCATTTCAAGTTAAATGCTGCATTTATTAATTTTTTTATTGAATGGATAACTTAAAAATCATTTGTTATTAAATAAAGAAATGAACATCATAAAAAAGAAAGAAAAAGAATTTCTTTTAATATATATATATATATGAACTCTATCTATATATATATATATATATATATATATATATATATATATATATATATATAGAGTTCAATTTTAGCAAAATCTAGAAATGTCTTTCCTTGGTAGGTCCACAAATAAAGCCATAAATTCCATGCAATGAGATGGAGTCCCTTACTCTTCCTTGCAAAGTGGCATAGAAGAGTACAAAAACTGGTTATAAATTTGGCAAAGATATTCTGAGACCTTGAGTCACATTGCATAACATACATGACATTGACATGTTCGTGGGATACAATTCATATATAGGCAGAGTACACATTGTGTTGAGGTTTCATTTCAAGGTAGGGAGAGAGTCAGATAGAGAGAGAGAGAGAGAGAGAGAGAGAGAGAGATAGGGAGAGAGAAAACTAGCGAGAAAATCGAGAAATGAGAAGATTCTGAAGAATGCTTGGATTTCAGTGCTTTGAAAACATCCACTGTGATGTGATTTTCTTCTCGGACAAGAAAATCTCTTCCTCATAAAAGATTTTTTTGAGCTGAAAACATGGTTGGACTTTCCTTGGTTCACCTTGATCATTAACGCATAGGTAGCCGCTTTCAACTCCACATCCTTTGAGATTTCCTTACCTTATATCTCGCTTTTTTGAATTGATTTTTTGTTACTTGTTTTAGATTTGTGGATCTTAAAATATGCGGATTTTTGTTAATCTTTCTCTCTGCAATTTTTTTCTCTATTGGGCTTGCTTCATTTTTGCTATTTAAATTTACAACGTTCATGGGCTTTTTAATGGGTGTCACAGGGAAAGACAGAGAAGACCAAAGAAAAAAAAGACAAAAAGACCAGCTCTTTCAGCTTTTACAGAAATGTGCAGCAATACCAGCCTTAGCAGCAGTGGTGGTGGTGGTGGTTGTGGTGACTATAGTGGTGGCTGTGGTGGCTATAGTGGTGGTTATGGTGGTGAGAGTATATATTCAAAGAAACCCAAGAGACAAAGAGTCCCAAAGAGAGGACCCGGAGTGGCAGAACTAGAGAAGATCTTGAGAGAACAAGAGAAGAGACCTGATTTAGACAAAGCCAAGAATGAAGGATTCTCTTTAGTTTCACTACCTCCATGTTCTTATCAGCCACAATCTCCTCTTCTTCCATCACCAAATTCTTTACCTACACCTGTCCCCTCATTTGCTCCAAATCCAAACAATTTTACTCCACCAACGACCACAACATTTTACGCTAACAATTCTGATAGTAACCCACCATCAGGAGGTGGTAGAAGTGGTGTTCATATCGCTGGATCAGGTGTTGTTTTACCTGAACATGCATTATTACCAACAATGTGGAATTCTTGTGAGCCTAATGGAGAGATTGGAGGTTCTAGATCAGCTTCTGGGATTCCACTTTCTATCCCTTTATCCAACGGATGTAATAATCACTTTTTTCCTTCTCCTAGTTTGATGCAAAGAAGCCAACACTCACCACCTTCAATGGTAAAGCAAGAATTGAAATTCGTTTATCCCTAGCTAGCTCTGTGTGTGTTTTTTCTCAGGAGTATTGCAATTAAGTCTCAATTTGTGCATAATGATGTGCAGAAAAATCTTTTTCCACACCCTGTTGTGACATCTTTAGCAACCTCATCTTCTGCTGGACCTTGTCATGGTAGAGAGCCCCCTTCAAACCAAACACGTCATCACTATACTAATGCGTGGCCAGAGGAAGATAAGGCAAGTTTAATTAAATTTAATCTAATTATATATATTCCCATTTTTCATCATTCATGATCTATTTGATTTTTGTAAATTAATTTGCAGGGTCCATTCTGCATTTGTTAATTATTTGTTGGAGAAATAAAAGGAAATCAAAAATTTTAATCTGGGATTTTTTTGGGTGTCCAAAAAATTATTCATAAATTAAATATTTCACTCAATTAAACCTTTTGTTGTCCAAAACATGACTGAGTTAATTTGGCATATCATCCCTTGAAAGAAAAAGATTGGAAAAATCTCATTTTTCTTGTGCTTTGCAATTAATTTCCTGTTATATATTCCCTAGCTAGCAACCATAATGAGGGCTATTACCAAATCAGAGGAATTAAGAAAGAAATATATCTCCTTAATTACAATTATTAAGCTTTATTTGAATACAATCGTTTCCTCTCCTTAATTGGCAATTAATTCTTTTTTTGAAAAATGTGGGAGAACAATAATTTCAATTTCTAATGATGAAAATGGTTACTATACAGGTTGGTGCAAAGAGATCAAGGCCATTCTCCATAGAGATGATGATCCCTCCGGTTCCTCCTTTCCGGTACCAAGCTCCTACATTTTCACCTCAGATGAACGGACTAGACTCGTCACTTTCATGTGGTGGTCACAGCATAATCAATCTTGAACCATGTGACACAATCTCAAGGTAGGCCTATATATATACATATAGTTTCATCTTCTATATTAAATTCTAGCCATTTGATTTTACTATGCTTAAATTATACTATTTTATAATGTTTCTCTCAGAGAGATGAAGTCCGGAAGTTCTTCGGAGCCCAACATAAGAAAATGCAAAAGTACAGATACTGGAGCAGACAATGGCAATTTCCTCTTGTTTGGCTCACCAACAACTCCATCAATTCAGAATCAACGAGAACGGTCCAAATTTAGTCTTTTCCCATTTCAGGTAATAAGATAATGATACGCTTCTAAAGCATGAACTGAATTTTCTAACTGGCAAAATTACATATATGCTTGTTCGATATGATGCTCATTGTATTTTTTTTTTCTTGATGGGGTCCAATTATGATTTGAAGGAAAACAATGGGGACTCGCAGCATATGGCAGCACAAGGTGGATCAGTTCAGAATAAAACTTTCTATAGCTTCTTACTTCCAAGTAAGCAAATTGGTACGGTGGAAACAGACTTTGGCTTAAACAATGAGAGGATTGAAACGAGAGGAGATGGCATTGATCTCAACCTCAGGCTCTAAGTGCATGTGAAAAGCTTATGATACAAAATGAAAATTCTCATTTTAAGGACTATTTCTATAGATGGTTGAGAAGTTGGTCCTTGTATACAAATGTGTGCCTTCGAGTGGATATTTGGCTTTGGATGTAAAGAATAGAGATATGAGAGTTTCTTCTTTTGGCTGCTCTGGCTCAAGTAAATTATTGTATGAATTACTATATATGAATATGTATAAAGTTTCCCTTTGCATTGGACAAACGTAAAACTAAAAGTGTCGGATTTCAATTTTGATTAACTATCTATATTTTAAAATATATACTTGATTAATCATTTAATGAAACGTAAAAGCATTATAATATTTGATTAACTATCTATATTTTAAAATATATACTTGATTAATCATTTAATGAAATGTAAAAGCATTATAATATTTTTTTTATAAGAGTAAAAATAATATACAATTACAAGCATATCAACTTAGAAGATTTAAAAAGATGAACTTTATATTATACATAAGCACTACACATTTCTCTTCTCAATATTATTATTATTATTATTATTATTATTATTATTATTATTATTATTACTCTAGCTAGCTAGACCTATTCCCAGCCCCAAAGATAACGAATTACATAAAACACCACGAGAGACAGAGGATAGAGAGAAAAAGCTAGGAAGCAAGTCCAGAGTGGGTACGTGGTGCGCAAAAAGGCAAGTAAACCTACTATAGCAGTAACAATGAGGACTACTAGGACTTCAGCTGAATACTCCCACACGAAGCCTCTTGCCCAAATGAGTCCTAGAAAACCCAATAGGCCAAGGATGTTGTTCATGAATACGGCTCCATATATCTGCGCACACATATCAAATTAAAATCCCTAAATGAAAAATCTATTGTAATTATTGTATATTGGATTGTGTGTGTGAGTGATGAAAGAAAAGAAGGGAGGGGGGAGAGGCTAGTTATTAACCGCTGAAAACGTTAATGAAGATGCTTCTTCCTTCTTCTGACTTGCAGGAAATACCGTGGCCATTGTTGTTCTAAAGTTTGCAGCTAAAGGAAGTACTGTAAATGAAATGAAGAAAGAAGGTATGCCCATGTGTTCTGATAAGAGTTGAGTGTTATTTATCAGAGGTAATCCAAGGGAAGACACAATTGCAACTCCAACAGCTAATCTAAGTAGTGGTTTAATCAGAGCATGTAATGACTTCTTCCTTATACTTCTTTTCTTTTTCTGCAAAATAATATGTAACAATTTCTATTAATTAACATAATCATATTGCATGATCCAATATTACACACAATCTCTATACTATTCAATCACTAGATATATAAATTTTTTTTAGAAGAAGAGTTGCCCTTCATTCTCAAAGCTTACCTCTCTGTATTTTTCAATTAATTTGGAGTTGGTACTATCGGATAGCCTTTTCTTGAATCCATCCAAAAATTCTTTCTCATGAAGCATATCATCCTTATTTATGTCAAAAGCTTTCATCATTTTCATGACCACATCATCATGATCCAATTTTACACTTTCAAATTTGCTAGTAATCATTCCTTTTAGCTCACCAACTGACATTTTTCTATTTCCATCTTTGTCAAACTCCTCAAAGAGGCTGCACAAGAAAATCAAACAAAAGTAATTTCAATTTAGAAGGCATAGAAAGATCAGAAGGAAAACCATAAGTAAAAAAAATGAAAATTGTGTGATAAAGTAGATAATTAACCTTCGTATCTTAGCTTCATCGGGTTTTCCATCGGTGAGAAGGAAATCAAGTTGTTGGTCTTGGATTGTGCATAAGATTTCAGACAGTTGCTTCTCAATCTCGGCTAATTTATTCTTTTTCTTCTCGATCCATGGTTGAACTATCTGCGTAGATTTATTGAGTTTGTATGCTTTGAGTAATAGCTGGAAGATTAATCAGTGTCCAATTCATGACACTTTCTTTGAAACAAGAAATGCTATTAACAAATACCACAACTTTATGCTAATATGGCATTTTGACTACACAAATCTGAAGTCAGAGGATCGCACATTATTTTATAAAAAAAATTTTGGTGAAAAAAGTCTGAGATTGCTTACTTTATGCAACTCTGGTAAATATTTTCTTGAGCAGGCATTCTTATCAGCAACCATCTGCTTAGCTTCAGAGATAAACCTTTGACATCCACCCATAAACTCATCCATTGTAATGAAAGAATCACTGTCCTGGTCGAAATGCTTCATCAATTCTGTATTTGCAAATTCTTCATCAAGTTGCAGATCCCCAGATTTCATGTTTGTTACGAAATCTTTGAGTTCAGCTTCTGATATGCAATTATCCTCATTTTTATCGATAGTATGAAATGTCCTATTAATGAATTTTGAGAAAAAGAAAAAATAAAGAATTTGAGATGGAAGAAATATATGTAAAAATTAAAATGTCTATAATTTACAAGAACTAATGAAATTTGTAAAGAGCTCGGGAAGCTGAAGAAGACCTCTTGATGCAAGAAACATCAAGTTTTCCTTCGTCGTTAACAAGCCTCTTTTTTGCATACTTCTGTAAATGATTTAGAAATCCAGCCAGTAGAAGCTGATTCCTGGAGAACTCCAAGCTTCTTTCTTGAATCCATTGATGACGGGACTTTGATAATAGTTGACAAGTTGTTGCAAATTAATAAAATATTCAATTAGTACGATCACAATTGATTTGCAATCTCATAATTGTATTTGTTTTTAATTTTTAATTTTTGCTAATATCTTGGCTTATACTAAATGCTAGAAAAGAAATTTGACTTCTATACAATGACGGAAGAGAGGGAAAATAAACGGCGTTGCTACACAAAATAATCAGCGAAAGTTGGCGTCGCTAAAAGCTTTTTATACTTTTGGCGACGACAGTATATCAAATTAAATAACGTCGCTAAACATAATATTAGCGTCTCTAAATAGAATAACGATAGTTATTGAAAATTTGTCCATGCAGCTTGATTATAAATTTTAATTAATAAAAATTGTTAAGATTAGCGCAAATAAAATTCTAACAAGTACCAAAACATTTTCCTCTTTCAAATTATTATGTATATATATTGTTAAATTTAAAGAAAATATTAATTTAATTACAATTTAATTCATTTTAATTCAAACTTATATAATTAATCAAATTATATTATAATTTAATTACTTATATTTACTTCTTTATGTTTCTACTTTCCCAGGATTTATAATCCCAACACATACAGTATATAATTGCTAGAGAATACCTGAAAGATAAAGTATGAGACAAGTACTGCCCCAGAAACTGTAATTGTAGTTATGTGGCCCCACGGATGCGATTTGAAGGTAGTAACTACTTCCACCATTATAAATGGAATCAGTGAAAGAAGCATTAACCCTGCTGTAAGACTTGTCTTCCTGTCGGTCTCTACACAGTCTTCTGCGAGCATGCATGTACGGAAAGTGTTAGCTCAGAGTAGTCCAGGTCACTATAGCTAATAACGAATTAATTAATATGATAAGAAAAGGGAAAATTTCTCAAATTAATCAACCCTTTAATATTGATAATCGCTGTTTAACCAGCAAAAACCCTGCAGAAGTTGATGATTTCTGCTGATGAGGAAGTGAGGACTCCTTGGTTATTTTAGTTCTTCCAAGAAGAACACAAATTCCCCACTGTAATGTCAACCAAAAAATAGTAGATCCAGCTAGCGAACCAACTCCATTTTCAACTCTAGCTTGTGCAGCCTTTTTGTTCTGGGCAACTCCAGAAGCTAAAAGTTCAAGAAAACAAACATCCTGATGTAAAGAAGCTGTTACTTATTATAATATAACTGAGCCATGCACATACTGTTAATTAATTAATTAATTAATTACCAAGAACTAGCACAATTGTAGGCAGAACTTCGAGGATGCGAAACAAAGTAGCACCATAGATACCGACGCCAAGAATACTGAAGATTTGCTGTCTACCCTTTGTTAAAATCTTGTCACCCACAAGTAACAAGTATTCAAGAACTGCAATCTGGAAGACGAAACCTGGAATATTGGTGGCGCATGGCAGGAAGCCATAGTGGTGCACACATTCATCTCTTGTGGAATTCAGGCCTTTTGATGTTAGAACAGAAGAGTTGAAATCAAGGTGATCGACGATTATTGTTGTGCCTGACACCAATTCCTTGGAGCTTATTAATCTTAAGCTCCGACTTTGCACATTTCCAAGCACAAGCAGAAGAAGGGCAATAGAAAGCAAGAATTCAAGTCGTGCCATTGATGACAGTGATAAAAGCCAAGATGATTAATTTCATCTGCCTGGGAGTAATGATTTATATTGATGTTTATCAAGAATTACATCTTCCAGTCAATTTCACTAATAATTTAGGTAGATTAATTCCCTAATTAATAATATAAGCTAAACAATAATTACTTGGTAAAACGTTAAAAAAAAAGCTTTAAAAATTTTGAAAAAAGAAAACAATTCATTTTTCTAATATTATAGTAATATAAAATGGATTTATATTATGTTTGTGTATTACGAAAGTGTATAAACTATAAAGAAATAAAGTAAATACACAAAATAATAATATTTACATGGTTATAAGACTATATCACAGGCAAGCCATATTTCACTATCATCAATAATAAATCATTATTATTAACTCAAATTATACTACTTATCAACTCAATTACACAAAAATAACTTACACTACATAACTGTTCATAGTAAATACATTAGTTGATTCTCTCAGTTTCCTCTAGACATAACCTAATATATTTATCATTTTAACTACTATACCACAAAGATGTCTTCAACTACATAACAAGAGCCTTCTTATCAATGGATAAGAATTATTTTCTCTTAAATTTTATATTTTTTTTCCACCTTAAGCTGAAGTCTCTTTTCCTCCATGACTATAATGGGCAAAGCCCCTCATCAATAAGCAAAGGCCACTCTTCATGGCAAAAGCCACTCTCAATAGGCGAAATCACTCTCTTTAATGGACAAAACCAAATAACATTTTCACCTTACTTTTATTTATAGTGTTAATTCCTTCAATCCTAATCTGATTAAAAATTACACTCAATTTAAAAATAATATTAAAATAGAAATTCTACCTTCATCATATTGAAGAATATTTTTTTCCACTTAAACTATTAGGAAATTATCTTCTAAATCAACTAATATTATGGGTCATAAATCTAACTATGTTAATATTAATTTTAATTAGATCTGATTACTGAACTGATTGAACCAAACCTAGAAGGCTCTGTTCAAGTTTTTTTTTTTTTTTTTTTTTCTATAGATATATAAAATTTCATTGCAGGAATAAGGGCCTATACCCAGTACAAAGGAAGGATCGACTAAAGATCTTGAAAATACAGCATAAGATTAGAAGCTGGACCCAAGGCTCACACAAGTTTAAACTACTTTGAACTAAAAAGGCTCAATTAGCCAGCTCAAATAAGATTAGGAAAAACAAAGCCAAAGGCCCAAAACCAAGAACACTAGGTTTTGGACAACTCCGACCCGTTGAGAAGGAAACAGGTAGGGAAGAGAAAGTAGAGAAGAATCGCCGCCTTCCACCACCCATCACCCTAGCAGCCTTAACGGGAGAGAATACAAGAAATCCATGTAGTTTCAGAGGGATCTAGACGGCTATCGCCTATTGACTAAGATCCCTTACAGAAAAGAAACTCTCCATAAAGTTGAGCAAATCAAAAAGGCCTAGAAACAAAAACTAATTGATCTCCAAACTGAGTTGATGAACTGACAAATGAAACCTAGGAGGACCAATGGACAACGGGTAGAGCTCCTCTAAGCCGTTGAAGGACTGGGTGCCTATAGATAGCACTGGTAGCGTCCCCAAGAGGTACGTTGCCCCTAAAAATATCAATCCATTAGTCTCAAGAGGCTTAATCTTTCAAAAACCAACCGAGTAACCTTCATGCCTCAACCTAGGATTTAGAATCTGCATGCAAAGAAAACCCAGCAAACAATAACACCAAACACTATAAACTCAAATCCCATGAAAAGACTCTCTCCAATGAAGTTTGGATCTATCACAGTAGCATTCAACAAAATATTAATTACATCCATCTGGCTGTGGGGAGAGTCAACCCATTACCGGCCAGACAGAGAAGCTCCCCCTGCCCAGTAAGGGCGAGAGAAATCGCAAGATCGGCATTGAAAAATGCCTAGAGCGCAGAGAACAGAAGAAAAACCAGAGAAACTTTATATTTTATTAATAACTTGACAAATTTTGAAGCTAAAATTTTAGTTAAAGTTAGATGGGGCAGGAGGCACAAGGATAATCAGACAGATTTGCCAACACAAGAAAAGAAGTGCAACGCATGAAGCCACTACTTGAACAAAGCAATCAGCTACGAAAACAATAAATGAGAAAGAGATAGATGGCCCTATATACAGGTGTAAAGAAAAGGTGATGGAGATTGATCTATTTATTTAGAAAATTCAAGGGAGAAGAAAACGACAAATGAAAGATGTCTTGAATGATTTGAGGTCACAGGTTAAAGAAATGTCGGATTCAATAATGGCTGCTGCTTATAAAAAATATATATAATCATGTTGGTGGAATTAATGATCCACTTTAGCTACATGAATTTTTCATTAAACTAGTGATAAAAAAAACATATTTAATTGAAAAAAATATATATATCTTTTAAAAGAAGGAAAGAAACAAAGATTTGGAAAGTGGGGTTAGAAAGGATTTTCTTTATTTGGGGGAGGGTCATAGTGCTTTTGGGTTCTGATAAAGCTAGCCATTAAAAGTACATAATTTAGGGGCATGAATGTATATATTTGTGCTAAACTAGTTTCGACAAAACGAGCCCAAGGCTTATCACTTTTGGACTCGTGATAGGGGAAAATATCATTAGTCCCATCTGTCATGTTACTGCATGAAGAATGACAACAATAGACAATAAACTAATGAATTGGAATGAATTATTAATTATCGACCCACTTTTCTCTGCTCAGCTTATTTAATAAAAATTCTAACTGGGAATTAAAAAAAAATAAAATTTAAGTTTTTATTTTCAAAATTATAAAATTTTGAGGTCTTATATGTTTTTATTTTAATAAATTATTTATATAAAATAATTATATAATTATTTTAATTTAAAATATCTGATTCTATTAATAAAACGTCTACACCTAAAAAACATATTTTATTCGATGGTCATCTATCATATTTAACTCTACAATGTTTTTACGATAATCATCAAATTTTATTTTTTTATTAAAAAGAAAATTTACATATTGCGGTCAATTCCTCCAAAAAAAAAAAATATTATATTCAATAATTTCAAAATATAGATCATCACAAAAAAGGTAAAAAATTTAAAATTTATTAATAATAACATACCTTAGTTAATACGATAAATTCATTTCAAAATGATATGAATGTAATAATTAGAAAAATGTAAAATAAATAATAATAATAATAATTACAAGTAAAAAATTCATCAGCAACCACTAAAATAATAAATAAAAAAGAGAAGATAAAATAAAAATTATATATAATTATACTTTTATGAAATTTAAAAGTAAATAAAATAAAAATATAATAATTAATTAATCAATTTTATTATTTTATAAAAAATTAAATAGTAATTTTTTTTTATTTTTTTATAAAAATAAATCGCTTATTAATTTTATTAAATATTAAAAGTATTGCATCAAAATGAATGTGTTAAATATTTTGAATCTTTTATATTTAATTAATAATGAATTATTATGTGTTATGAATGATATATACTCATCCATACTTGGCACTCATCGGATAGCCAAGTGGTTTCCGTGATATCATAACATCATGCTCGAGAGGATTCTGGTTTGAGGAGTATTGAGGTTCCTAAACCACTAATGATACGTGAAACGAACGCAATCAATTAATAGTGTTAAGAGTCTCAAAAACTGCGAAAGAATAGAAAAAGTAAATCAACATAGATAATACAACACATTTGAAGAACACAATAACACGCAATTATACATAGGGTCAGATTTCTTTCAAGCCTTATTTCCAGCCTACAAGAAAACGAATTACATAGAACAGCACCAGAGATAATGGGTAAAAAGAAAATGCCAAGATAAAAGTCCAAAATGGGTATGTGTCGTGCCAATAGCCCATTACTCCTATTATAGCACTAACCACCATTAGCACTAGGACTTCAGCTGAAAAATCCCATGAAAACCCTCTTGCCCAAATAAGTGCTACAAGGGTCAATAGGCCTAGAATATTGTTCATGAATACTGCTCCATAAATCTGCAATACATGGAATTAATGAAAATCCTTCAATTAAATTTTCCTATGCACATTCATGAGATGAGAAACAAAAGACTAAAGCGAGGGGATGAACCTCTGAAAACATTATTGAACATGCTCCTTCCTTCTTTTGACTTGCAGGGTAGATTGTTGCCATTGCGGTTTTGAAATTTACAGCGAAAGGAAGCACCACAAATGAAATGAAGAAAGAAGGTATGCCTAAGCGTTCTGATAAGAGTTGGGTATTATTCACCAGAGGCATTCCAAGGGAAGACACAATTGCAGTTCCAAGACCAACTCCAAGTAAAGCTTTCATCAGTGAACGCTTTGACATTTTTTTGATACTGCTTTTCTCTTTCTGCAAAATCATAATTAGGCAAATATTCTGTAATTCCATCTGCTAAATAATAAAATTATATGCATCATACCCTTGTATTGGCATTCAATTTTTAATGCTTAATTACCTCTATGCATTCATTGAAGAATTGAGAGGTAGTACCATCGGATAGCCTTTTCTTGAATCCAACCAAAAATTCTTCCTCATGCAGCACATTGTCCTTGTCCATGTCAAAAACTTTCATCATTTTTTTCTCCAGATCATCATGATCCAATTTTACACTTCTGAATTTGCTCTCAATCATTTCTCTTAGTTCTTGAACTGTCATCTTTTTGTCACCATCTTTGTCAAACTCCACAAAGAGACTGTACAGGTACAGTCATTGATTAAAATAAAGAAATCAAGCAGAACCCAGAACAATTTTTGTGCAGTTCAAGAAAAGATTAGGGGAATAGCATAAAAAGAAAATAAGAAGTTAGAGATAAATTAAGTAGAGATAACCTTCGTATCTTCTCTTCATCAGGTTTTCCATCAGTGAGAAGGCAAGCAAGTTGTTCGTTCTGGGCAGTGTTTAAAATTTTTGACACTTGCTCCTCAATTTCGAGTAATTTTCTCTTGCTTTTATTAATCCATGGTTGAACCATCTGCATTTTTTTTTTTCCAAATTTAGAACAGAATTTTTTAAGATGCTAGAGTGGTGGAAGTCACTTGCACTTTGGAATTAAATAAATTTCAAAAACTCTGTAGTCATGTGGCCATGTGGGAAACTTAATTCATAGGAGAAATAAAAGATAAAAATTTCACATTTCTAAATTAATTGAGATATATATATATATATATATATATAAGAAAAAAGGAAAAGGGTAAGGAGGTTGCTCACTCGATGTATCCCTGGGAAATATTGTTTTGAGCTGTCAGTTTTATCAGCAACCATTTCCTTGGCATTACGGACAAATCTTTCACACCCACCCAGAAACTCATCCACAGTAATCAAATGATTACTGTCCTGGTCGAAGTGTTTCATTAGTTGTTTAATTGCAAATTCTTCATCAACAGCCAGATGCCCAGATTTCTTGTTTGCTAAGAATTCTCTGAGTTCATCTTTTGATATGTGATCATCATTATCTTTATCAATCTTACGGAATGTCCTGTTTATGAATTTGGGAAACAATTCAATTACAGAGGAAATTATAAAGATTAAAGAAAAAAAGAAGCTAGTTAATGGGTAATGACCTTTTAATGCAAGAAGCGTCGACATTTCCTTCGTCATTGACAAGAGTTCTTTTAGCAAAATTTTGCAAATGATCCAAGAATCCAGCCAGCAGAAGCTGATCCCTTGAATATTCTAAACTTCTTTCTTGGATCCATTTATTACGCGACTGGATGTGAGCATAGACCAAAAAAAGACATATCACTTGTAAACAATTGACCAATGACCACAACAGAGAAAAATTCATCCCCCACTAACTGTGAATTCCTGAATTGTAGAATGCTCATATATACCTGATAACCCAAGTATGAAACTAATGCTGCGACAGATACTGTGAGAGTCACTATGAGGCTCCATGGCCGTGACTTGAAGTTACTAGCTACTTCCACAATTATAAATGGAATTAGTGACAGAAGCATTATCCCTGCTGCGTATCTCGTCTCCTTGTCCGTCTTTACCCCATATTCTGTGAAAAAACCAAGTGTTACCACAGAATAATAATTAAGATAATATCACACTTAGGAAAGCGAAATTGGCAAGTTAATTAACCTTTTAATACTGATAATCGCCGTTTAACCCGCAAACACCCTGCAGGAGTCGAGGCATTTGATGATTCTTGCTGAGGAGGTGACAATTCCTTGGTTATTTTAGTTCTGCCAAGAATGACGCAAATTCCCCACTGTAATGTCAAGTAAAAAACAGTAGATCCAGCAAGAGTACCAGCTCCGTTCTCGATTCTAGCTTGAGCAGCATCTTTGTTCTGAGCAAGCCCAGATGCTGGAAGCAAGAAAAAAAAAATGTTATGGAATTGAAGCTGCTGCTGTTTACTGAGGCTTAACTAGAAAAACTGATAAGAATCGATATTTGTATGTATTTGTACCAAGAACTAGCACGATAGTGGGTAGCACTGTAAGGATGCGAAATACAGTGGCACCATAGATACCGACACCGAGGATACTGAAGAGTTGCTGTCTACCCTTTGTTAAGATTTTGTCACCCACAAGCAGCAGATATTCAAGGACTACGATTTGGAAGATGAAGCCTGGAATATTGGAAGCGCATGGCAAGAAGCCATAGGGGTGAGTACATGTATGTTTTGTAGAATTCAGGGCGTTGGAACTTGGATTTGAAGAGTTAAAATCAAGGTGACGGACTACTCTAGCAGACACCAGTTCCTCAGAGCTTAATCTAATTCCCCGGAGACCTTGCGCATTTCCTACCACAAGCAGGATGAGAATAGCCTGCACCTGCAGAGAAGGAAGGGGCACTACCATTGATGCTACAAAACAATTGCCAAGATGCCTTTGTTTGGGTCATGTAGCTGTACCTCTGGAGGCAGCCCAAAATATAAATATACAACACCACCGACGGCTAGTCGTATTTTAAATATTTTTATTTTAAGGAGAGACCAACTCTAGAAGTCTCCATTCTACATATAAAGGAGGATTAACTAATAAATCTCTATTAAATAATAAATATGTGTATTTTTTTTAACAAAATTAACATTAATTCAAAACAAAATTAAACAGAACAAAAAAAAAGCTAAGATATGCCAAAAGTCAAGACAAGAAATCAATAAATGGAAAATTTAACATATATATCCATGAATTTTAATTTATCAATAGTGAAGTTACTTTTAAAATTATGAAATTTTAAATTTGAGTCTCAATAAAAATTAATTATATTAAAAAAATAATAATATGTGATGGTAGGAATAAGACTTCACAGAACCCACAAATCAGTCTTCCTAATAATATTAATCTCTAAAAATAATTATTTAATAATGAATTTAAAATAAAATAATTATTTAACCATTTTTAATATTAACTGCTTGCCTGTAATTACATATTCTCGCATAATTACTTCAGTGGTTTTTTTTTTTTTCCAATTATAGCATTGAATTAACAATGCACAATAAAATACAAAAAGCCCCGTTAAAAAAATAATATAAGCTTGACAAAACTCTAGAGACCTGAGAACAAATATCTAGGAAACCCTTCAAAGCCGTCGTTCTTGTAGGTGCTAGATCTGGAGCAAGACTGGAGGGCTGACAAAAGCAATAGCTTCCGTAGTCACCCGCTACCAAAAGCGACCACCTTACATCAACTCAGCCAGGTGCTAGACTTCAGGGTTAAACATTCAGACAGAGAGGGGGTGGGCAGATCCCACGAATTAAGAGTCTGTGTGATATTTTTTAAATGTATTAGTTAAAGAATATTAAAAAATAATTTATAAAAAATTAAAAAATAATTTAAAATTAAATTTAATTAATTTTAATTATAAAAATATTAAAATAATAAAATAATTATTTTAAATTTTTTTTTAAATGAAATTTAAAATAATATTTTTATTCAAAAAAATAATTTTAATCTTTCAAATTTAATATCAAATAGACATTGATATTTAGTTTGAATACTCAAACTGCTTTTCTAGATAAATTATTTTTCAATGCCAAACAGATCTAAGACAAGCTCAATAATGCAGGGTTACCCACAACCAAACATGTAAAGACCAGTGACGAAGCTAGATTTTTTATTGAAGGTGGACAAAGGAGAAAAAATAAATTCTATCAAAATTTATAAAGATAATGCTTTAAAAGATAAAATTAAAATAGTAATAATAATATTCTATTCAAAATAAACTAATAGAAAAATAGTATATTTTAATATCCTAAAATGATATAATCAAGCCATAACATTACTCAGAAATGTCAATTATGTATTACATCAATACATAGATTTCTAAGTAGTAATTGCTCTCTGTGAGTTTTCATGTTTTGATATCGTTGCATGATCACTTCATTGTCAATGGAGTTAAAAATTTCTTTCGCGATATATGTAATTAAACAATCAGACATCCACTGATCTCCCATTCAATTGCGCAATCGATTTTTCACAATCTTCATAGTAGAAAATGCTCTCGTTGCAACAAGTATAATTAAGGCCAATATTACAAGCCTATAAATTAAAGGATATAACACATTTTTTTTTGTCTTCATCTTTTTTTCAGCAAGATTACTAATCCTGTCAAATTTAAAAACTCAACATTGGACTTTATATTAAGAATACATGTCTCCAATTGATTGTCAAGAGCAACAAGTTGTACTATAGAAAATTCAATCAGGTAAAATTGAGCAAAGCACAATAATTTTTCCTTATCAAAAGATGAAAAAGGAATTATTCGGACTATTAAAGTCCAAGTCTAACTGGAATTAAGAAGTATAATTAATTTAGGAAGTATAATTAGTTTATGAAATTTAGTAAAATTTAAATTATGAAATTTAATAATTAGAGTCCTAAAAGGACTAGGTTTTAGTGGCATATATATATGAATAGTTGGTTAACCATTATATGAAATGTATTGCAGAGAGCTCACAAAGTGGAGAGGTGTGTTGAATTCTGTGAATTTTGTTTAAGTGATTTTGAGGGTGAGAAAAATAATTAGTGGTTGTAATTATTTTTTCTTTACAGTGAATTTGTTTAGTGGAGTAAGTTTATGCCAAACTACGTTAAATTTTATGTTCTTTATTTTGTGTAGGTGTGATTTGTCACAACACGGACTAAGATATAAAATTAACTCTGTATTCACTTAATTGAAACGATTATTAAGCTCCTGAAGCTGCAAATCTATAACAACTACATTAAAAAAAGCTTTGTCATTATAATTTTAAAGGTCCCATCATTTTCTTCATTTTTGTTAGTAATCGAAGAATAAAGAAACTTTTTTCTATTTGAGTCCCACCACTACTCTTCTTTACGATATGAATTGGCGAGGGTAAAGATAAATTTAGCTTTTTAAGTTACTATATTTACTAAAAACAGAATTCAAATATGGGTATTGATTGGTTATTATGGAGGACAAAAGTATAAATAAATAGTTAGATTTCCATTTTAGTTTCAAAATTTAAAGTAGGCAATTACTCACTATGTCTATGCTGTGGCTTTGCACCGGTGAAGACCCTCCAAAAAGATGGCGGAGACTTTAACAGTGGCGCTGCTCCAGCCATCATAACCACATCGCAGATCGAAGGAAGCTCTCTCTATTGAAAAGATCTGCCAAAGACAAACAACCTAAAAAATGTACTTACATTAAAGTGGCCGCTCACATATCTTGAATGATCAACGCGTGACACCGACATTTGTTTGTCTTTGAAAGGAAAAAATTATGCTGTAGAGTAAATAGATGATCTCATGACAAGTTAATAAAAATATTAATATATATAAATAAATATAATTATTAACAAGTTAATAAAATATATTAATATATATAAATAAATATAATTATTAAAATTTAAAAGAGAAATGTTTATCGTTTGAATAGTTATAGTTTTATAGAGCTTACTTGTGTAGGGGTGGTGACGGTTTAGAAACCACCGATTTAGATTCAATGAAATCATGAACCTGAACCTAACTGTTAGGGGACAGTTTGAAAGACGATTTCTGAATCGCCGATTTTGGTTCTAGCCTCGGTTTAAAACGATTTGAAGGGTGATTCAAAAAAAGACGATTCAAGATGGTTTGGGAGCGATTTAAGGGCTGTTTAAGAGTGACTTAGATAAAAAAAATTAGAAAAAAATTTTATTGATTCAGAATTTAAGTTATATTTGTAAAAATATTTTTAATTTTTCTTAGAAATATTTCAATCAAAATAAAATAAGAAAAAGGAGAATAAAAATAATTTATCTTTAAGAAAAAATTAATAATTAAAGACTTGAACTTGATTAAAAAGCTAAAGATAAAAATAATTTTTTTTAAAGAAATTAGCAAAAAGTGTATGAACTTAATTTTACCTATGTATTCCTTTAGGATTTAGAGGAATCAAAATTTCTAATTCTATTGCTTGCCTTTTTTTAAAAAAATTATATGATAATTGATAATTAAAAAAGTATAAAAGAGAAAAAAAATTAAAATAGAGGGTATTATAAATTTTATTGAGGATATAAAATAACAATAAAGTAATTCAGATAGTATTAAAAATTTCTGTGAGTATATAAAATAATAAAGTAGAAAAATTGAAAGAGTACTGATAATTAAAAAGAGTATAGAAAATAATTATTTAGAGAATTTGAGAGAAATTGAAAAAGTATTAAGAATTAAAAAGAATGTAGAAATAACTATGTAGAGAATTAATGATATATATAAATGAACTAGGAGCAGAGTGAGATATTTATTAAATTTTTTTGTATTTAAATCGCTGATTTAGTCTGGTTTGAAACTATCGGTTCAATCCGGTTCGGAACCACCGGTTCACGGTTTCTAAAAAATATGAATCTAAATCAAACTGCAGAAGGACAGTTTCGGTCCGGTTCGAAACCGGTTCCTGTTTTGACCAGTTTTGGTTTGATTTTGATCGAATCAATTTCACTTCGTTTCCAATTCAAAATTGGACTGTGGCCTCCCCTATATATAATGTATAAATTCCTTATTAATTTACCTCATAAAAGTAATTAGGATATAATAAGACAATTATTATGCAATGGTAGGTATGGCCATCAGCTTCCTCATCTCCTTACCTCTCTGATTAATATCTAACTTCCCATAATACAGAAAATTGAAAGATTCAAATTCTGATGATTTTTTTTCTTTTAAATAAATTATCAGTATCAAAGATAAAAAAAAAATTTTAAAAAATTCATGATATTGATATACTAAATTAAATATATCTAATTTATCAATTCGATTTGAATTTTTTTGTAATTTATTTTAATTAATCCATTTTAATTGGAATGACATTTATAAAGATATGAATATGAATTATTCATAAAATTAATAATTCAATTAGAAGTATAGTCCTTGATTTATATGATAAGTCCAAACATTAATCCAACCAATCCAAGTTTTATTCTAAAAATTTAAATTTTTTTACCTCAAAAAATTCATAATTCACAAATTAATCAGAATTTAATTCAAAAACATTTTATACATAGCTATACTAATTCAAATTAATTTATAATCTAAAATGATCTAAAGAAAAATAAAATTCTGTACACATCCTATTACATGATGGAGTAATAATAATAATAATAATAAATATTGATTTAAAAGAGAGTAATTTAATAGTGCTTGTGAACGAACATCAATATTTTCATGGTTAATTTAGAAGGGAAATTATTGTG